>NC_057811.1:239570762-239680994 GCF_018294505.1 Triticum aestivum | reverse complement strand
CGGCCGACGCAGGGAGGAGGGCCGGCGCGGGGGACGGCGGCGTGCGGGGGTCGACGGTGGCGCGCGAGGGATTGAGGGAGGAGTGTGGAGTGTGTGAGTGAGCTGAGTGATGAGGCCGGGGGGCGCGCGGGGGAGGGAGTGGGCTTAACAGCAGCGCGGGTAATGGGCCAGCGCTACTACTAAGCCCACTAGCTGTAGTGCCGGCGCACAACACACACTACAGCTAAGTGGCCTGCCCTTTTGGCCCCGGCGGCCAGCTAAACAGCAGCGCGGCCCGCGCCAACCAGCGCTGCTGCTATTTTGTAGCAGTAGCGCCCATTTTGGCCGGCGCTACTGGTACATACCAGTAGCGTGGGCGCCCAAACAGGCGCTACTGCTAAAATTCTATGTATAAGCATTTTCCTTGTAGTGACAAGCAAATGATATTCAGAATGTAAACTTTAATTTAACTACACATTTTTACAAACACGACAACATGTTTATTTCATGAATTACGTTCTGTTCCAACTTATTGTTTAGTATCTGGCTGTGTTTTTCCATTCGATGCACTCATTTCTATGGGAAAATCTTTTATCTAAATCAATACTAATTGAAATAATCTTTTTTCATTATTACTGCAGATGTCTACAGCAAATGAATCAGTACTAAAGAAGACGGATATCCAACAACTTCAAATAACAGAATTAAGTGAAGACAACACACGTAAAAAACAAAAAGTAAGTCCAATATGTCGACATTTCTCATATACTATTCATGATTTGGAAATGACACCATTTTCTACAAGCAATATTGTCTTTCTGTGCAATTTTTAAAATATTCTAATCATCTTAATAAATTAATTCAGGGAGTTATGCTGGATCATCTTAACATGTTCCTTATTTTCCTATCAAATCTTACTGACGATCAAAAGTCGTTAGTACGGAAACTTGGGTTTGGTTCAATTCTTCATATTTCTTGCAACTCCAATGTGGACGATTTGTTCCACTGGTTAGCCGCCCAGTTCAACACAAGCACATGCATAATTAAACTGGAGAATGGATTTAAATTCCAATTCACAGACAATGTTGTGCACAAAATACTGGGTATTCCATGCGGAGGCTTACGTATTCATACAATCCCTACTGATCAAACAGTCCAGTTCATGAATACATTTTTGCAATCAGCTAATGCAACTCAAGAGCATATCTTTTCAATGATTTCTCCTACCACAACCAAAGAAGATTTCTCTAGGATATTCATGCTTCTGGCTCTTTCAATTCTCATTGCACCTAATTCAAAGGGAGTACCCACCAAAAAATTCTTCAATGCATTGGTGGATATTGATTCGGATCTAGATACAATTGGTGCCAATTTGCCCTGTCCTTCTTGGTACATCAAATTAAAAAAATCTGACATAAGGAACAACCCCTCAGCCATGCCAGGAGGGTGTAAACTAATATTGGTGGTAAGAATTTTCTTTTCATAACTCTTTTATGAATTTCAGTTCTTTATTTCAGTCATATATAATATCTTTATCTTCATCAAACTAAAACAAAGTGGTTAACTGTTTATGCTGACCATTCCTTTCTCAAACATTTTTGTAGGTCATGCACTTTGAATTCCTAATCACATCTGAATACAAGATACCTTGTAATACTTTCCCAAGACTTCCGATGTGGTCATCAACTATGCTGAATGCTCTACTAGCTCTTGATACAATGCCTGGAGTGAAGACACAGTTCGGGAGGCTACCAGTAAGAAATAACAACTTCCATTCTATTTTTAGTTTTTTCTAAACTGCATAATGTCAGAAGACAGCACAAGTGCTTTTCTTTTCCAATTACTGTTGTGACATTTATATCTTGAAACAATTACTTATCTTCTCTATTTTTTGACAAATATAACCAGATGAAGCACATATATTCAACCCCATTCCATGACGAACCGAATGTAATAGAATTAGAACTTCTTGAAACAGTTCTGCATTACATCAATACCAAGTTCCCTTCTATTCACAATGTAGAGGTCAGTTTGTTCAGAAAATTACAACAACGCTCTCATATGTTTTGCTTCATTAGTCATCTAATTAATTATTAATTTTTCTAATCCATGTTTTCTATTTTAATAAGGAAAAGGCAAGGGTAGAACGTAGCACTCGGAAATTCTGGCAAACATTCATATCAAATTCTGTACCAACACTGCAGTCTTACATTGATGAGGCACACAGTGGTTTTGGCTTGCAAAATCCTTCCCAAGCAAACAGGACTGATGAACCTACAACATCTCATTTTCTTCCAATTGTTAAGTCAAACAATACTGCAGCTGATCCTTCTTTATACAAGTTGAAAATGGAAGATCATTCAGTCCTAGAATCTTTCCTCTCTTCAATTGATTTCACTGATTTCCCTGGGCCTCACATTCTTCCAGCGACTTTTGATGAAAAAAATACCAAAGTATCAGTAGAATATCTCATTCAAAGCTTCTCCGAATCTCTCCACATTGACAAGCACATAGATTTTCACCTACTTATGCCTAATGCCTCATCATTTACTACTGCCCTACTTGGTACAGATGTTATCAAATTGAATGGACAAACCAAAACTGATATAGGTGGTTCTACTACTTTCCAAGGTAATCACTTATGCCCGCATTTGTTTAACCGTTTTTCTCATAGTCTTCCCTTGTTTAACACGTAGTTTCCAAAAAAAATTCTAGCTTCTGCCAATAAAAACTAAATCATTTTACTGATTCAACTGTGCTCCATTTTCTTTCCAAATATCAAAACACAGTGATTCTTGATACAATAAAGTCTGACCAATCAGTGAGGGAAATGAATGGAAAAGATTTTCTACAATGTAGACAAGAAAAATTCAGTATAAGTCAGTGGAAATTTATCTCAAACAATAAAGGTAACGCTTCTGTTCTTGTTGTTCATCAACATAACTAAATTTTCTTCTCCCCATACTAATTCAATATAAATAACTTTGTCATTCTTGTGCCATCTTACAACAGCAGATTCATTATATTGTACAGAAGATCAAGTAGAAGTACCAGCTGTACAACTGCACTCTTCACTTGTCCCTAGCCATAATTATGAACAAGCAGAACTTCAAATGAAAAAGGCTGGTACAACTGATACTAAGACTGGATATTCTTATTCCATAGGAAACAATTTTGAACATGATATTCCCTCGTTCAATGCTATAACAGAGAGCCTACATGATGCACTTCCGCATCAACTGACTGCTTCCAATAACACGAGCTTTTCAATGCCTAATGCTCCCAACCTTATTGTTAATTCTACAAGCAACTATCCTATGTTACCCAATCAGAAATCTCCATTCCTCTATAGCAATAGCCCTCTTAGGCCTTTCAGCATTAACTCTGGACAAGCAGAAAACAGATTTGGTACTCCACTTGACGATCCAGGTTTATATAAACTTCTAGAAGACTATGAACTCGAATGCAAAAGAAATGAAATGGCAGAAGGAAAGAAGAAATTATTTCAGAAATTTTCTTCAACATCAGTTGTTTACCAAAACAAAAGTATGCAGTACCAACAAGTAATTTTCTCAAGCCCAGTTCAGTCTGAGTTCTACAAGACTATGAACGCAGCTCTGTCAACCTTGGACTCAAGGTATTTTTCTTTCTCGTAACTTGAAGCAAAAAGTTTCTATATTTTTGTTCCCTCTTTTTTTGTCATGCTCTGCTACTACCTCTTCATGCTCTTTTGTTCTTTTCCATTGAACAATGAAAAAAATAGCCAAAGGATTTTCCAAGTCAATGAAGTTTGGGTTGATCAGAAGACTTTGACTATTTCATTCAGACCTGGCTGTTGGATGAGTCCCCTCCTTAGATTGTCATTCCAAAATTCTTAATACCAACCAACTATTCCATGGAAGGCAAGGCCTCATCCCAAACACCGATGCAATTACACACATTGTTCAAAGAGAAGACATGGTAGTGTTTTTTTGCTTCATATTTTGATTAGCACTTTTCATTTTCAGTCACCAAATTTGACCATAAAAGATATAAGCATCAGTAATTAAGTATTATTGATATTTTCACAATTGACATCGCAGGAATTATTCATGCGGCCAATGTTGAATCATTCAGATCCTATTTCTAGAGATATTCTAAGTGAAGGAAGGGTTGGCTTCAGCCCCGATATAGCTAATTTCGTTAGTTTTCTTCCCTGATGATTGAGTATCAAAACATTTATGAACCAGTACATATGCTTAAACAATACACAACTTTTTTGACCCAATAAAATGCAAACTTATATTTTTTTTCTTAGGTACACTTACCTTGTTTCAATGATAAGCAATGGATATCAATTTCCACAAACCTGGATTCCGGGAAGTATTTCGATATTATGAATCCTAACGGCTCTGGGCAAGACAAATTTACAACTATCATTAGCACTGTTGCCTACAATTTCAAAACACTATTTGCGTTGACATACCCAAATTGCAATGCTTTCAACATCAAGGACTTTGACTACAAATTTGCTGTTGTACCTAGAACTCATTTCAGGTTCATACCTATTCTTTTTTTCTCCTACCATTTTTTGTTTTGAATTTTGTTTACTTTAGAACTATACACAGTTTCATGTCTTTGCATACTAATTTCCAATTTTTTCATTTTTTTATGCTCCATCACAGGTATGATACAGGAGTTTTTATATTGCAAATTCTAAAAAACTACCGTGGAATGGGTGTTCTTGGGTTTTCAACTTTAAGTTCTTCTCTTTTTTCTTGCCAATTCTTGCTCCACTTATTTTATCCTACACCTGAATCAGAAGCAAAAATCTAATAAACACAACTTGCTGCTTGCAGGCTGATTTGCAAGCTTTACGTGAAATTTTCCTGTATGAAATATCAACAGACTGCAACAGTGAAGTACAATTACCTATAGTGAGGAACTTCCTATAGAACCATGCAAGTTCTAAATCCTTTTCTTTAAATCCTGCCCTTGTTGCTTAACTATGAACTTACTCTTTTTTATGTAACGTCTCTTACTTGTTTTCTTTAACTGATTTTTCACAGGGGTTTCGATCATTCAAATGAACAAGTTCTTATCCCCAATTGAAGAACTGCAAATGTATGAATCATTTTTTTTCTTACTTTAAAGTAATAATTGCTTGCTGAAACGTTTTCATTTGGATGCTTTTTGCTGAAGCTACTTGCAAGTTCTTCAATTACACAACTACTTCAAATGAACTGGTTTCGTGCTTCTTATTATGCAACTAATTCATGCTCTTCTACTTACTAACAGGTCGCTTGAAAGATTACACTCATCTTCGACATGACCTGTGAATAAACGTCAAATTTCTTTCTTGTTTTCTCAAGAATGATTTTCTACTTGTAACAGTTTTACTTGTAACATTTGGAGTAAAAATGCTGTTGTCCAGTCTTTTTGAATTTGAATTCATGCAGATTTTAGAAGTCACGCACAAACAATTTTACTTCAAATGAACATGTTTCTGCAATTTTTATCAAGACTTTTTTTCCATATGAAAAAACTTCAAAAATTAATATCTAGCTTTAAATTTCTTACTAGGTGCCAAGAGAAACCATTAACGCGAAAACAGTTGAAGGAAAAAACAAAATTGCAGAAACAGTGCAAACAGTCGAAAGAACAAAATTGCAGAAACATGATTTCGTGTAAACATGTCGAAAGAACAAAATTGCAGAAACAATGCAAACAGTGCCAAGAGAAACCATTAACGCGAAAACAGTTGAAGGAAAAAACAAAATTGCAGAAACAGTGCAAACAGTCGAAAGAACAAAACGTTTCGCTGAATCAGTCGAAAGAAAACGGTTCATAGAAACAGTTGGAAGAGTGGGCCGACTCAGAAACAGCCCAACACAACTTGCTGCAGGCGCCGAAGGCGTTGACTAGGGGCTCCCGGAAAACCCACGCCTGGGCCACACTGTCAGGCGAAAAGTCAAGACAAACAGCCAGATTCGCCCCCACCCCACCCCCCGTGCCCTCCCACCACCTTGCCAATCTCGGCGCCGCCCACCGCCCACCACCGCTAGATAGGCCAATATCCGCCGGAAAAGAGAGAGGGTTTCGTCGCAGCAACCTCTCCACCACCTTCTTGGGCGAGTTTTCCGGTGCTCCAGCCTCGCAGGATGGGATACCGGCAGCTGTGCGCCCACCACGCCCGCCAGGTGTTCGGTGTTTTGTCTGCTCGGCGATGGACTCCAAAGACGAGGAGGCGCTCGTGGCGCTGTTGGAGGAGGAAGCTGATGCCGATGTCTAGGACGAAGAGCATCTCATGGTCCTCGCCACCCTGGTCGGCCTGCTCGCGAGCAATGCACAACCGTGGCGAGGTGGCTCGGCGTCGGGGCAACTGAAAGCAGAGAACCGGCATCGACTGGAAGGCTATTGCATGCTCTACTCCGACTTCTTCATCGATACTCCACTACACGGCGACAAAGTATTTCGGCGTCGTTATCGGATGAGCCGAAAGCTTTTCCTCAGGATTGTGAATTTCATCCGGGAGTTCGACAGCTACTTCAAGTGCAAGAAGGATTGCACCGGCAAACTGGATTCACTTCAATCCAGAAGTGCACGATAGCTATGAGGATGCTTGCATACGGAGCTCCCGGTGATTCACTCGACGACTATGGGCACATGGCCGAGTCCATGACCATTGAGTGTTTCTACAAGTTCTGCATGGAAGTGGTGGCAGTGTTTGGACCGCAATACTTGCAATCACCCAATGCTGAAGACACTGCTCGGATCCTAGCATAGAATGCAACAAAAGGATTTCTTGGTATGCTTGGAAGCATCGACTGCATGCATTGGAAATGGAAAAATTGTCCATTTGCTTGGCAGGGGATGTACAAAGGCGCCAAAGGCGGTTGAAGTGTGGTACTTGAGGCAGTGGCCACACAGGACCTCTTGGATTTGGCACTCCTTCTTTGGTATGCTAGGAACTCACAATGACATCAACGTGCTGCAATGCTCCCCTATCTTTGCCAAGCTTGTTGAAGGTCATTCTCCTCCGGTTAACTTCGAGGTCAATGGACGACACTACAACAAGGGATACTACCTAGCAGATGGCATCTATCCGAGATGGTCCACATGTGTGAAGACTATCTCGAGCTCTGTACCAGGAGGCAAGAACTCCCACTTTGCCAAGGTTCAGGAGGCTTGCAGGAAGGATGTCGAGCAGGCATTTGATGTGCTCAAATCTCGATTTGCTGTTGTCCGGTACCCCGCTCAGACCTGGTCGAAAGATCAAATGTGGGAGATCATGACTTGCTGTGTCATCTTGCACAACATGATCATTGAGAGCGAACAGGAAGAGCCAGTGTTTGACACTCAACCATATTGTAGGCAGGGTCCTCTTGCCCAAGTTGATCACCAGCTACCGGCAACCTGGACTGCTTTCCTCAATATGCGTCAGGAGATCCGAGACCCACAGGTGCATCAACAACTGTAGCAGGATCTGGCGGAGCACCTATGGAGGCTCAAGGGCAACGCCTAGCTCGACGTGTGATGAAATATGATTTTTTTATTTGTTGAACTATATAATTTGTATTGAACTTTTTGTTGTCGATCTATTTGATTTGTATTGATTTTTTGTGATGAACTATGTGATAAAAAATAACTTTTGTTCAATTCGCGCCAAAGCATGGCGAATATGGGCCGATTTGCGCCCATAGCGGGTGTCATGGGAAACCACGGCCACCTATGGGGCCATGAGCCCCTTTTGGTTCGGCGGGGGGAATGGGCACGTTGCACAAAGAGCGGAGAAGCATAACACAACACGACAGAGATCACATGGGCAGTTTTTACCCAGGTTCGGGCCGCGGTGAGGTGTAAAACCGTACTCCTACTTTGGTGGAATGATGGTGGAGAACACGGCGCTCTTGCCCAGCAGGGTTGCCTCGGGGTGAGAGTGGCTACGCGTGTATGAATGTGTGAGGGTCCGAATCCTCTCTACGGTTGCCATAGGCCTCCTTTTATAGATAAAGGGGTCACCACAGTGGCAAATCAGTCTTTTACACACTGATTAGATAGAAAACAGTGCTATCATACCTAACTCTGCAGGCGGATCGAGTGCATTAAATGCGCCGCTCAATGTCACATCACAGTGCGCCTGACAATTCTTGCCGGGCTGTTTTGCCAACTTTGTGCCTGCTTGCTTGACACGTCTTAGAACGGGTGTCATTTGGAGGTATTTTCCGTAGGAAGTGACCGCCATGTGGCAGGAAGTAGCCACTTAGTCAGTTAGGGGCTTGACACCGCACTGATCGATGACTTGCGTCGCTGTAAGGTGGTGCCGTGGAGTATTTTGCCTCCGTGAGCCCCAGCAGGCATGCCGGGGCGATCTGGAGGCTTGCTTCCGGGGTAACCCCAACCTCGCCAGGCTTGCCTGCCCGGCAAGGGAGGTTTTTCCCTTAGTGATATCTTGCTCCTCTAGCTCGTCTTGGTCTTCTTGATCCGCACTTGGATCCTTCAAAGAACTGATCTCTTGTGCTTGGTCTGATCTCGGGTGCTGCAATCTTGTCCTTAGGCATGTGCACAGTCTGGGCAACGGACCCAGGGTTTGTTGCACCGACAGGAGCCCCCGGGCCTGGTCCGAACACGCTGCCAGGTGTCGTCGGGGTAGGCCCTAACCAGTGTACAGGCAGGAACGTAGGGGTGGCCTCACCCTTTGAGATTTTCTTTGCTTCTTCATTAACCTGAGCCCAGATCAGTTTTCGGTTCTCCCGCGCGTCTTGTAATGCCAGTTGTAGTGGGGTCACTCTTGTAATGGCCCGTGAATGACTTTAACGCATGGGGCGAGTAACTGCCAATTCACTCTTCCCACTACGCCCTTATCCTTAGCCACGTATGCCGCATGCATTGAGTGGGGTAGGTAAATGGAGGCGTGTGGTGCGGGAGAGCATCAAGGCAGGGGCCCGGTCTTCTTGGGTTGATGGAGGAGGACAGCGGTTACCTGCCGAGGGATCGGCTCTCTACCCCAACCCGCCTATAAAAGGAAGTGCGGGGGAGGAGCGGAGGCATTCATCCACATATCCCTCCCCCTCCACCCTCTGCTTTTTGCTGGGTATGCTGAAAGGGAGAGCCCGGGGCCAGGCCCCGGGCCTTAGCTTGGGGTTGATGATGCCAAATGCTCACGCTAATGCTTGGGGAGTGAGTCTGGTCCAGGTCCAGAGGAGGTGGGCGGGCAAGCCGTCCGCGGTGCAGGAGATATCAAGCTTTCCCATTGTGGTGAAATGCTTGCCTCCTCTGCCTCGGCCGGCCGTCTGGTGGGGATCATTGGATCTTGCCGCAAGCCAATGCAACTCGTTGGCCTAGCGACCAGCTTCTTGGAGCCTCCGACGCCCGCCTGGGATGTAGGGCTCGAGATCATTGGTAATCCCAGCACTGCTCCTTCCAGCGGAATCGGGGCCGATGCCTTCCTGCCCGCCAAGGTGAGGAGCGGTGCACCTTGAGTGCCCTGGCCGTCCGGCGTCTCCCTGGAGTGGTGGTGATGGAGATAAAATGAGGGAAGACGGAGAATGCGGGTGGCAGGGCGTCAGGTCGGAGTATGATAGCCCCGACGCCTTCGTCTCCTATCGGCGACATGCTGCCTCGTCTTTCCGCTCTTCCCGTCCCTCCCCGGGACCATCATCACCAGTCTCTTCGGGTGATAGCTGGGGAGGCATGTTCTCTTGGTGCCTTCGCCCCCCTCCAGTAGTCTTCCAGCCGAGCTTTGGTGGTTTCTCCCACCGGTGCTTGAGCTGGGGCTTCTTGCTGGTCCTGGAGGTGGTGACCAGGGCACCGCCGAGCTGCTCCCCGTGCCCCTCCTTTGCAGCCTTGCCACTCCTGATCTTGTCAGTTTACGCCCAGCTCCATGACGGGATCGGGGTGAGCTCCTACTTGGGCGTTCCTTTAGTCCTCTTCTCTTCCCACCGCAATACCTGGCGGAGGAAGAGCGAAAAGAGGAGATTATGGGGTACTTATCTTTTTTCAATCTTAAATCTGTAGGCACTTGCCAAATTTCAGTTCAAATTATGTAATCTCTTTAATCCATGTTTGTGTCCTGTAAGGTCTGTACTTGTTCGATTAGCATTTTAATGAAAAAGATAAACCTTGTCGGGGACTCGTGCATGTAATATGTCCATGCAGAGGTGGGATGCCTCTATACTTTCAAGTAAACAAGTTTCCCCCGGTAGGCTATCCTACCAGTACCCTCAATTTTGTTGCCGCAGAGTTAGGCCTACCGGGCTCAAATCGTAAAGAGGGACTAGCCCCCCACCAGTCCTTTTCCATCAAAGGCCACTTCAACCATCCTGACCGAAGCAACGTTTGAGTCAAAGGATGGGAGCACCTAAGTTTCAAAGGGCGGTGAGGTTTTCTTATGCACACGTTTTTACTTACAGAACACGTATGGATAAGAGAAAGAACTTGTCTGTTTGGCTTGCCGGGGATCACAGTGTAGGCTCGTCTTCTCATCTCCTCTTGGGGACCAAGTCCACGGCAGGAGCCTGCAGTTTATGCAGATGAAAATGATGCCAGATGCGATCTTATCTACATGAACATGTGATGCTCATGATATGCTTATGCATGCATTCAACTTGTTGGGGGGACCCAACGCTTCATTTATTTCTCTGTTGCTCAGGGTCTGCGCCTGACTTTGTACAAGGGGTTATATGCAACTGAGGCAAGGCCTGTACAAAAGGGTGGCTGCCGGGCAGGGCCCGACAGCCGCGCCTTACGGGTAGAACTTGCGGAGATGCTCAATATTCCATGAATTTTGCAATTGAATGCCATCTCCGGTCTCCAGACGGACTGCGCCAAGTCTGGTGACTCGTACTACCCGGTAAGGGCCTTCCCACTTTGGCGTGAACTTGTTTGTACCCTTGGCGGACTGAACGCGCCTAAGGACAAGGTCGCCTTCCTCAAAACACCGGGCATGAACCCTGCGGCTGTGATAGCAACGCAGGGCTTGCTGGCAGCGTGCAGCACACGTAGCAGCCCAGAGACGGTTCTCCTCGAGAAGCACAACGTCGTCATGCTGGTGTTGTTCCTGCACTACTTCATCGCAGGCAAGCACTCGAGGTGACCCCTAAATGAGTTTCGTGGGGATAACTGCTTCTGCCCCATAGACTAGGGAGAAGGGAGTCTGCCCGGTAGCTCGTTTGGTGTCGTTCTGAGGGACCAAAGAACCACCGGCAGCTCGTCGATCCATCGCCTGCCGCACTTCTGTAGCTTATCAAATGTTCTTGTCTTGAGTCCTTGCAACACTTTAGCGTTCGCCCTCTCAGCTTGTCCATTGCTCATGGGATGGGCAACAGAGGCAAATTAGATCTTGCTTCCAAGGGCATGAACATATTGCATGAAGGCACGACTTGTGAATTGGGTGCCGTTGTCGGTGATGATCCGGGCAGGGACCCCAAAGCGGCACACCAATCCTTTCAAGAACTTGATAGCTGACTGAGCAGTCACCTTTCTCACGGCTTCTTCTTCCGGGCACTTTGTAAACTTGTCAATTGCAATGAACAAGAATTCAAAGCCCCCGGCAGCATGAGGGAAAGGGCCGAGGATATCGAGCCTCCAGACGGAAAACGGCCATGACAAAGGGATTGTCTGAAGAGCTTGGGAAGGCAGATGGATATTCTTGGAATGGAACTGGCAGACTTCACACTTGGTAACTAGCTCGACCGCATCTTGGAGGGCCGTGGGCCAATAGAATCCTTGCCGGAATGCTTTCCCAATCAAAGCCCTTGATCCAATGTGGGAGTCGCACATGCCTTTGTGTATTTCTGCCAACAGTTCCTTTCCTTCTTCCCGACAAATGCACTTCAATTTCACATCATTGAGCCTTCTTCTGTATAGTGTGTCATCGATGAACTGATACATACTGGCCCTTCAAGCTACTCTTTCAGCCTATTCTTGCTCTTCGGGAAGTTCTCCGGTTTGGAGGAAACGAACTATGTGTCGTGCCCAAGTTGGAGCCTGGGGCTCGGCAACAAGGACCAACGGCACCTCCTCATTTGCGGGAGCGCACCCCTCGACCACAAGGACCGGTGGTCTGGTGGGAGGGGGTAGCTCAGCAGCTGAAGGGGAGTTGTTCCCGTCAAGCTCTTTGCCGGGAGCCCCAGGAGGCTCTACCGGGAGAGACTTGTCGGAGTCCAGTTTCCTCCACTTCTGGGTCATTGTTGCTGGGGATACGGAGGGCTGAGTAAGTTGGAGAACAAAAGTTCCTGGTTCCATAGGAAGCTTCTGTGCAGCGCACTTCGACAGATGATCAGCAATGTTGTTTTCCGCACGGGGCACGTGCTCTATTTGCAATCCGTCGAAGCGCTCCTCCAATCTTCTCACTTCCTCGACGTATGCCTCCATCAATGGACTTTGGTAATCCTTGTTGACTTGTCGTACCACAAGTTGTGAATCTCCTCGAATGATCAGTTTCTTTATTCCCAACTCTGTTGCAATCCTGAGCCTGGTAAGGAGCCCTTCATACTCTGCAGTATTGTTGGTCGCCTCCTCCCGGGGAAAATGCATCTGGACGACGTACTCCAGGTGCTCCCCATTGGGAGCAACGAGAAGCACGCCAGCCCCTGCACCTTGTAGGGAGAAGGCACCATCGAAATACATGATCCATTCTTGGGGCGCTTCCTTGTCGGGAATAACTGTCTCTAGTACCTCTTCATCAGGGGTTGGCCTCCATTCTCCAATAAACTCTGCCAGTGCTCCACTCTGAATTGTTGATGTGCTTTCAAACTTTAAGCCAAAGCTGGATAACTCCAATGCGCACTCCACTATTCTGCCGGTAGCTTCAGGGTTTCGGAGTATCCTTTGCAAAGGGAAGTGGGGACAACCGTGATCTCGTGGGCTTGGAAGTAGTGGTGCAGTTTCCTTGAGGCCATGACTAGGCCAAAAGTCAACTTTTGCATGCCATAATACCTGGATCTAGCCCCCCGTAACAGGAGCTGACGAAGTATACTTGGCGCTGCACCACTTTCTTCCTTGTCACGACCTTGGGGTTGCCTTCGCTGTCGTGCTCTTCTCTATCTTGATCTACGTCTGGCTTTTTTTGTGCTCATTCTCTCCCCTAGAAGGAACACTGGCTGAGGCTACTACTTCCGCTACTTCCCGCTGTGCCACTAGTGCTGCAATAACCACTTAATTAGTTGTCGCTGGGTATAGCAGCAACGGTTCTTGTGGTTTGGGAGCAACCAAAGTGGGCATAGAAGACAAGTAGGTCTTCAAATCTTGCAGTGATTATGCTTCTGCTTCTGGAGTCCACTTCATGGGTCCTGCCTTCTTCAAAATTTTGAAGAACGGCAAGGCGCGCTCGGCAGACTTGGAGATGAATCTACTAAGCGCGGCAACGCACCCTGTCAAATGCCTCACATCCTTAACTGCCTTAGGCGCCTGGATCTGCTCGATAGCCTTGATCTTATCGGGGTTGGCCTCTATCACGTGATGGGACACAAAGAAACCAAGTAGCTTGCCGGAGGGAATGCCAAACACACATTTCTCCGAGTTCAACTTCAAGTTGATCTTGCGCAGATTAGCAAATGTTTCTTCTAAGTCCTAGATGAGGGTCGATCTGTCCTTGGTCTTGACCATAATATCATCCATATAAGCTTCAATGTCCATGTGCAACTGTGATTCAAAACCAATCTGGACCGCTCTTGCAAAAGTGGACCCGACACTCTTCAACCCAAAAGGCATCCGCACAAAGCAGTATGTGCTACATGGGGTGATGAATGAGGTCTTCTCTTCGTCTTCCTTGGACATGAAGATTTGATGATATCCAGAGTCTGCGCCCAGGAAGGAGAGCAAATCCCACGCGGAAGTGGAAATCCACAATCTGGTCGATGCGCGACAGGGGAAATGGGTCCTTTGGGTAGGCCTTATTAAGATCTGTGAAATATATGCAAAGTCTCCATTTTCCGTTAGCCTTGCGTACGACCACTGGGTTTGCTAACCATGTTGGATGTAGTACTCCTCTCACCAAACCAGCTGCCTCAGGTTTCTTGATCTCCTCAGCAATGAACTACTACCGCTCCAAGGCTTGCTTTCGGACCTTCTGCTTGACGGGTCTGGCAGGTGGGCAGACAGCAAGGTGGTTGTCGGTGTCAAAACCGGCGGATCTCGGGTAGGGGGTCCCGAACTGTGCGTCTAAGGCGGATGGTAACAGGAGGCGGGGGACACAATGTTTACCCAGGTTCGGGCCCTCTCGATGGAGGTAATACCCTACTTCCTGCTTGATTGATCTTGATGATATGAGTATTACAAGAGTTGATCTACCACGAGATCGTAGAGGCTAAACCCTAGAAGCTAGCCTATGGTTATGATTGTTGTTGTCCTACGGACTAACCCCTCCGGTTTACATAGACACTGGAGGAGGCTAGGGTTACACAGAGTCGGTTACAAGGGAGGAGATCTACAGATCCGAATTGCCAAGCTTGCCTTCCACGCCAAGGAGAGTCCCACCCGGACACGGGACGAAGTCTTCAGTCTTGTATCTTCATAGTCCAACAGTCCGGCTAAAGGATATAGTCCGGCTGTCCGAGGACCCCCTAATCTAGGACTCCCTCAGTAGCCCCTGAACCAGGCTTCAATGGCGATGAGTCCGGCGCGTAGATTGTCTTCGGCATTGCAAGGCAGGTTCCTCCTCCGAATACTCCATAGAAGATTCTGAACACAAGGATCGTGTCCGGCTCTGCAAAACAAATTCCACATACCACTGTAGAGAGTATAATATTTCCACAAATCTAATCTGCTGACAACTTTTCATAACGTGACATCACGCCATGGCCCGGTCATTATTCGAACCGTTTTTCTCAGCCAGCTACTGCACGTGTTGCGAGGCGGTTTTATTGGCACGTCTTGTCGAAGCAGAGATCGTGTTCCCCTTATCACGGGATTCTCATCAATACGGGTATGGGTAACCCAATCGTGCCTGCTGGTATGACTCCTCGATTTTAGGCAAGTTCCAAACGGCCACGTGGAGGACGCTTGATATTCACCCTCTTTAAAAAGGGGCCAAGGCCTGTCCTTTTCTTCTCGTGCTCGATCCTCCCCTTCCCCCACCTGGAATTCCAACATCCAAGGCTCAGGCTAAGCACTTCGGACCTTCAATCATGTCCAGATCCAACCTTCAAGGCCGGTGGATGGCCTCCTTCGTCACAAAGGAGGACATCAAGAAGCTAAGAGAAGCCAGGTATCTGACCGCCGAAATCTCGCACAGGCTGCCTGCTTAAGGGCAGGTCATCCCCACTCCCGAACCCAACGAGAGTGTCGTATTCGTTTCCCACTTCCTCCGAGGGCTAGGTTTTAGCCTTGATCCCTTTGTTAGAGGACTTATGTTCTATTACGGGCTCGGTTTCCATGATCTGGCTCCGGACTCCATCCTTCACATCTCGTCGTTCATCGTCGTGTGTGAGGCCTTCCTCCGCGTCACCCCACACTTCGGCTTATGGCTCAAGACCTTCAATGTGAAGCCGAAGGTGATCGATGGGCGACACGCAGAATGCGGAGGTGCCATAATAAGCAAAGGCGCCGGTGCTCCATGGCCAAAGGGTTCCTTCCCGAAGATGTCCGACTTATGGCAGCGGGAGTGGTTTTACATCACAGCTCCCTGAAGTACTAAGTGGGCAGCTGCCCCCGCCTTCCGTCCGGACCCTCCGCCACAATTGGCGTCATGGGTCAACAAGGGGCTGGACTGGGGGCCAATTAATGATGTGCCGACATTGCAGAGTCGCATCCGAGATCTCCTCAAGAGAGATGTCGGCCTTGTCAAGGTAATGCAAGTCATGCTAGTTCGCCGGGTCCTGCCATGTCAACGTCGACCTCTCCGTATGTGGGAGTTCAACCCGGAAGGACCGCGAACTATTCTGCAATTCTTCGGCGTGACGCTCGAAGGGATGTATGGATTGTTATTCGGATCACGAATAAAGTGTCCAGACACCATCGAGGATGCGGGTTCGAACTGCAATCGTCCAGATACCCATGTAAGTAATTCTACGGCCGAACACGTTGTCTTTTCATTTGTCACGACATCCTTCTGAAAATTCGCTCTTTGACCAGGACTGGATAAAAAAGGCAAAGATGATCAGGTGTCCGGTCCCCCTTCCCGAAGGCTCACCGGATCCTGTACTAGCCAGGATGCTTGAGCATGCACCTTATCAAGCGCCCTCAGGGAAAGATAAAGGGAGGAATAAAGAAGCCGAAAGCGGGCCTCACGCGTTACTCATCCAAACCGGGGGAATTAGTGTCTTCACGAAGGAGGATAGTCGGGGAGAAGAATATGAAATTCCCTCTCCCCAAGGAAGGAAAAGGACCGCCTCTGAAGAATTGGAAACAAGGGTTTCCAAACGAGGGAAGAAACCTTCGCCAGGGGGCCCCTGCCCCGGAGGGCATCCTTACCGCACAATGCCCCCAAGGGGATCAGCCCTCCACCGAGTTGTAAGTGAACAAGAGTACTTGATAGTAAATATATCCTGCTTCATCTCTGAGGACAATAACCGAGACGTATGTCTTGTAGTTCGGACCATAGCCCTTCTCGACAGAGTTCGTCTTCGGGGGATCTTCTTCCGGAGATGATGGAGAGCGAAACGCCTCCCCCTGTCTCCCCGCCTCGTGAGGCGGACGACCCTGAGGTGTTGTCATGGAGGATTTGTCCTGATCCGCCAAGGCCGGAAGGTAACCCTTCGGCCACCCGAAGTCTGGAGTATTCGGCTCCTAAGGGGAGCAACATAAAGAATCCGGAACTGTCCGGTGCGCAACCGGACGTACTGATGAATCTTCTGGAGTAAGCGGCTATCTCAGAGGCGCATCATACATTAATGGGTACGGTGGTTGAGAGGATTTCATCCGCCGAAAGTGGGTTGCATGAAGCTTTTATGAGCCTGCTAAGAGGCTTTGAGGTACGCAAAGTAATATATACTGTTTGATGGTACCGCACACGCTAGGTGTGCCCTATGCAGATATTAGCCCCTGAGACTCTGGTTGCTGTCCAAAGGCGGCAAACAGAGGATCATAGTCCCAGGTAATGATCATGCTGCTTTCATGTGCAGGCGGCTGAGGGTCCGGTGGTTAGCCGGACTGGTGAGTTTGCCGAACTGAGGCAGCAACTTGATGCGGCAGATGCCGACATCGTGCTTGTAAACAAGCGGCTTGACGAGGCACATGGTATGTATTCTCCGGTGGTCAATAGATGTTAAGAGAGGCATGATGCTAATATTTGTAATATGCTGTGACTGCAGATGGAGCTGCCGCCGTGGAGACCCTTCGGGCGAAACTGGCCCGAGCCAAGGAACAAGCCAGGAGAAGCGATGCGGCCGCCCTAAAGGCGGCCGAAGAGTTAAGAGCCGAACAAGCTGCTCATCGCCAGAGCGAAGATAAAATAGCCAAGATGGCTATTGAGCTGAAGGATGCCGCCGACCGATATGAGCTTCTTGAAAAGGAGAGCAAAGCGCAAGCGGCGGATATGAAGAAAGCCATGGTAGCAGCCAAGGAAACCCGCTCGAAAATCAGAGCGGCGAAGGAGGAGCTTCGTCAAGCCGGAAATATCACGGCTGGAAAGCCCTTTTTGTTGCGGACGAAGTTTGGAGATCCGAAGTATGCCCCTCTGGACAAATTATGGAGTGCTGCAGATGCGTACTTGGACTTGGCAATGAGTGCTGCTGATGCGACTGAGTTTTTCAAAGATAAAAAAGATCACGAAGTGGAAAAGTTGTTCTGGTCGCAGTTCAGTGCTCCAACGCGTCCGCTGCTGTTAAATGAACAAATGGCCGAGTGGGCTGAACTCCATAGATTGTCCGGACTTGCCATGAGGTCTGTCGTGGATCTTCTTTGGCCGGAAGGACCAATGCCGAATAGTTATTTTGGTTTAGTGCAACGATTCCTTGGTGCTATGCTGCATATGGCCGCTGTAAAGAGGTCGGCGTGCATAGAAGGTGCGCGGATGGCTCTCGCCCGTGTTAAGACATACTGGGCAGAGATGGAGGCCACCGCTATTGAAACTCAGGATCCGGCCATAGGCCAAATCTCGGCCGACACTATTTTGAAGGAGTCCTAGGAGGGGCTCGTTTAATAGAGGCTCAGTGCTCGAAGAATATCATGTTCGAGTGACATGTATCCCAATTGTAAAAACAATGCTATTTGGATTATAAAGGCTATGTTTATACTTTTGCCTGAAAGTATTATGATGCCTCCTATGTGGCCGTTTATGTATGCATATAACCTGAAAGTTTGCAGTCGTCGGCTTCAGCCCCCACGCATATAATGCGGGGGTGTTCGGAAAAGCGCGTATTCACACTTGATCCAACGTCTTGGTCCATTAAGAAGGTGATAGCGCGACGAACAAGGCAATCGGACTATATTGCTTTAACACTTTCACTTAGCCATAGGAGTTTGACAGTGGGGCTACTATATAGGCCCTAGTACTTCCGCGCTTATCCGAATACGGTGCGCGTACATACATGACCGGGAAACCGGTCCTTCATTAATGCAGAGGAATCGCGAAGATTCCGCTGAGTCCTCGAGTGGTTGACCAGTCTCTCGCTTTATCATGACAGTCAGTTTTCGGCTTTCTCTACTGAGGTGCTCATCCAGATGAACCAGGGCACAATCGCAGTAGTTCTCCCGGTGCCACCTTAGCCGATAGAGCGGAACGTAAGGTAGCAAAACGCGGGAGCCGGGCAAACCCAACATTTGACCAAAGACATGATTCGGAGCTGATGCATATAAGGCCAAACTCGCGACGCCGAACACTCCCTAAGGTGTTTGGTCTTTACAACATATACCGGGTTGAGTAACGCCCTTGATAACGAACCCTGAATTTCCAGGTACGTGCATTAGTCTGACGTGGCGAAATGCCAATAACGCCAGCACCCCTCACGGTTGTGTTAAGTATCCGGGGGGTGTCAAGCAACAAGAGACAGTAAGAAAGGTTTACACAGGGTCTTAATCGAAAAAGAAACCTTTGAGCGGGGCCCTGCTGCACGCCTGCGCCTGTGTCTCTGTTGTGCCGTATCCTGGAAGGGTGTAGCACGATTATCATCTGTAAAAGAGAAAAAACCTAGGTGAAAGTCTTCGTGCGAAAAATTGGTTATTCTTAATAAACCATTAAAATTCAATCTTAAATAAGGTCAAGCCGAACTGTAGCCCTTTTTACATGCGGGAAGCCCCTAGCACCACTTATGGGGGTATATCCCTCGACCCAATCTTCAGGTTTATCTGAGCTGTTACAGCTAGGGGTGTGCCAGACTCGTCTAGCCGTGTCCGCGGTCTTGACGACCGATCATTTATTCTGGTGGGAGAGGCCGTTCAGTGTTTGGCTGTTAAAGCCGCCGCACGCTCTTCCGCACGTAAGGAACGCTCATTATTTCCACTAACTATAATGATGCCACGTGGACCGGGCATCTTAAGCTTAAGATAAGCGTAATGCGGTACTGCATTAAAACGAGTGAAGGCCATTCTTCCGAGTAGTGCTTTATAGCCGCTTTGGAATGGAGCGATGTCGAAGGTTAACTTTTCACTTCGGAAGTTGTCGGGAGAACCGAATACAACCTCTAGTATTAGAGAGCACTTGCAGCGGGCCTCTGGGCCTGGTATTACTCCTTTAAAGGTAGTATTGCTTTGGCTGATTCTTGTCGGGTCTATCCCCATTTTGCAGACTGTGTCCTGATATATCAGATTAAGACTACTGCCGCCGTCCATAAGGACTCGGGTGAGATGGTATCCGTCAATTATTGGGTCTAGTACCAAGGCAGCCGATCCTCCATGCCGGATACTAGTCGGGTGATCCCTGCGATCAAAAGTGATCGGGCAGGACGACCAAGGGTTGAACTTGGGGGTTACGGGCTCCAAGGCGCATACGTCTCGGAGTGTGCGTTTGCTCCTCCTCTTCGTTACGTGAACCATGTTCACTGTTTTGACCTCTGGTGGGAATTTTTTCTGTCCCCGAGTGCTTTGTTGGCGAGGCTCATCCTCGTCTTCACTTGGCGTCTCCCTCCCCTTGTGTTCGGCGTTTAGCTTGCCGGCCTGCTTGAAGACCCAGCATTCTCTGTTGGTGTGATTTGCAGGTTTGTCGGAGGTGCCGTGAATCTGACATAATCTGTCTAGAATCTTGTTTAGGCTGGACAGTCCATCTCTGTTGCCTTTGAATGGCTTTTTTCGTTGACCGGGTCGAGAGCCCCTAAATCCGGCATTTACCGCCGTGTTGTCTGGGTTGTCTTCATTGTTTCGACGCTTACTTTTATTGCGTCGTGGTTTTCCATTGCCATCCCTGACTTCGGATGTGCCTGGGTCGCTGCTGCCACTACGGGCCAGCCAACTATCTTCGCCCACGCAAAAGCGGGTCATAAGGCTTGTTAGGGCTGCCATTGTCCTCGGTTTTTCTTGGCCGAGGTGTCTGGCGAGCCATTCATCCCGGACACTGCGTTTGAAAGCCGCTAAGGCTTCGGCGTCCGGGCAGTCGACAATTTGATTCTTCTTAGTGAGGAACCTGTTCCAAAGCTTTCGAGCTGACTCTCCGGGCTGTTGAATTATATGACTTAAATCGTCTGCATCCGGAGGTCGGGCATAGGTCCCTTGAAAATTAGCCCTAAAAGCATCCTCAAGCTCTTCCCAACTTCCAATTGAGTTTTCGGGGAGGCTCTTCAGCCAGTGCTGAGCTGGTCCTTTCAACTTGAGGGGCAAGTATTTGATGGCGTGGAGATCATCTCCACGAGCCATGTGGATATGAAGGATAAAGTCCTCAATCCAGACCCCAGGGTCTGTCGTTCCGTCGTATGCCTCTATGTTCACGGGCTTGAATCCCTTTGGAAATTCGTGATCCAGCACCTCATCGGTGAAGCATAGGGGGTGCGTGACACCCCTGGATTTGGATGTGTCATGGCATGCTGACGGTTGTAGTGTTCGGTTTTGCTTCTGTGCCGGAGCGCGCTTCCTAGATCCATAGATGGACCTGGTCATACCGGCTTTTTGGTGCAAGTCCTCACGTAAATCGTGTGCTGACTTATGTGTGACATCGTTAGCCGCTCTATCGCGGCCACGGGGTGGTCGATCCGGCTGATCGGCCGTTTTATTTTTTGGCTGTATAGGCTCTAAAGCCTCGTCATCGAATTCAGGCAGCAGTTTGAGCTTTGGATAGCTCTTTGTGTGGCGACTGCCACCGTACTTTTGTTCAGTGTCGAGCACTTTGTTCCATCTACTATTGAGTGTGTTTTGCGCGGCCTTGAGCCTTTGCTTCTGCTTCTTTAGACTCCTTGCGGTGGCAATAAGCCTTCTATGGAGGTTCTCTTGCTCCATGTGCCTATCCGGGATGATGTGTGCATCGTCGTCCGGACTGTTCTCCTCTCCGGAGACAGGTTGATTAGCTTTACCCTCGGCTTCACCATGATCGGACAGCGACTCCGTACTATGTTCGTCGTCCACTGGTTCATCCTGCTCTGTCGCTGGGTCCATGTGGTCGTCGTTTCCTTTGGAGTCGACCGGGGTATTATTTTTTCCTGCGCTGTTATCGCTGTTTTTGCCGAGGCGGGATTTGGAGCGGCGCTTACGTCGTCGCTTTGGTTGCTTCTCGAGGGAACTATCCTTCACTGCATCCTTCCGTTCCTCGTCATTGTTTTCTTTGGGTGTATCCACCATATATATATATATCGTGTGATGAAGTGGGTGTCCAGCGCCCTGTGGGCGGTGGTTCCTGTTCTTCTCCTGCATCGTCGTCCATACCGTCGATGTCTTCGGAGTCGAAATCGAGCATGTCGGTTAAGTCGTCGACAGTGGCTATTAAGTGGGTGGTGGGTGGGGAACGAATTTCTTCGTCATCTGCTTCCTACTCAAGCCGGACATAGTTCGGCCAAGGGCCTCCTAACAAGGAGAGAGACCTTAATGAATTTAGCACATCGCCCAAGGGCGAGTGCCAAAAGATATCCGCGGAGGAAAACTCCATGATCGGCGCCCAATCATATTCGATAGGCATGGACGCAGGCGGTTCGGAGCCCGTGGCCGGGGATGAATCCAAAGATCCGGCAACACAGGTCTCGTAGGAGGTGAAGTCAGTATTCGGCTCTATCGCCGCTGAGTGTGCGGCCTCCGTGGCGGGGTCCATCCACCCGTCCACGGACGGCGCAATCTGCTCCGGATTAAGGGCCGGAGTAGCCACATGTGTGATCTCCCGAACACCGCCTGACGGCAGAGCTAAGTCATGCTCATCGTGACTGTGCGGCGCACCTGACATGGGCTCGAATCCGTCAAAGACCAAGTCTCCGCGGATGTCGGCGGTATAGTTTAAGTTTCCGAACCTGACCTGACGGCCAGGGGCGTAGCTCTCGATCTGCTCCAGATGGCCAAGCGAGTTGGCCTGCAGTACGAAGCCGCCGAATACGAAGATCTGTCTGGGGAGAAAAACCTCACCCTGGATCGCATCGTTGCCAATGATCGAAGGAGCCATCAAGCCTTATGGTGACGGCACAGTGGAACTCTCAATGAAAGCACCAATGTCGGTGTCAAAACCGGCGGATCTCGGGTAGGGGGTCCCGAACTGTGCGTCTAAGGCGTATGGTAACAGGAGGCGGGGGACACAATGTTTACCCAGGTTCGGGCCCTCTCGATGGAGGTAATACCCTACTTCCTACTTGATTGATCTTGATGATATGAGTGTTACAAGAGTTGATCTACCACAAGATCGTAGAGGCTAAACCCTAGAAGCTAGCCTATGGTTATGATTGTTGTTGTCCTACGGACTAACCCCTCCGGTTTATATAGACACCGGAGGAGGCTAGGGTTACACAGAGTCGGTTACAAGGGAGGAGATCTACAGATCCGAATTGCCAAGCTTGCCTTCCACGCCAAGGAGAGTCCCACCCGGACACGGGACGAAGTCTTCAATCTTGTATCTTCATAGTCCAACAGTCCGGCCAAAGGATATAGTCCGGCTGTCCGAGGACCCCCTAATCCAGGACTCCCTCAGTGGTGCTCAATTACCTCCCTGGGAACACCGGGGATATCAGATGGTTGCCAAGCAAACACATCAATATTCGCCCGCAGGAAGGCAACGAGCGTGCTTTCCTATTTGTCATCGAGGGTGGCACTGATAGTAAAAGTACCATCAGCGCCAGCCAGCCCTGCCTGGACCTTTTTCACATGGGGTGCAGCAGCCCTGGATCCCTTGCTGTTGGAACTCTCGGCAAGTCATCAACAGGCGCAACATACTCCGAAGAGGTACGCTTCCCGGATTCCTCGCTGGCGTCCCTGCTAGCCTTTTTCTTTCCTTGGCGGGAACTGCGGCTTCAGCGGCCTTTGCCGCGACTGAGTCCCGGTACATCTTATCCACGCAAATAATTGTGTCCTTCTCGTCTGACGGAATGGAAATGACGCCCATCGGCCCTGGCATCTTCAAGGTGTTGTAGGCATAGTGGGATGCCGGCATGAATTTGGCCAGAGCTGGACGCCCAAGGATTCCGTTGTACGACAGGGGGAGGTCGACCACATCAAAAACAACATTCTTAGTCCGGTAGTTCAACTCTCCTCCGAATGTCACTGGCAATGTGATCGTTCCCTTAGGATGACTCATGCAGGGGTTGATTCCCTTGAAACGTGCTCGTGACCTTGAGCTCTTCATATGCTATCTGAAGTCTGCTGATGACCTTTGGGGAAATCAGATTCAACCCGGCCCCGTCGTCAACCAACATCTTCGTGACTTTGAGGTTGCGGATTGTTGGTGGGACCAACAACAGCAAACACCCTACCACGGTGGTACAGTCAGGGTGGTCCTCTTCGTCAAAGATGATTGATATCCCACAAGTATAGGGGATCGCAACAGTTTTCGAGGGTAGAGTATTCAACCTAAATTTATAGATTCGACACAAGGGGAGCCAAAGAATATTTTGAAGGTATTAGCAGCTGAGTTGTCAATTCAACCACACCTGGAGATTAATTATCTGCAGCAAGGTGATCAGTAGCAAAGTAGTTTGATAGTTTTGATAGTAGTGACATCAGCAATGGTAAAAGTAACAGTGATAGCAGTAATTTTGTAGCAAGCGTAACAGTGATGATAGCAGAAGTAACTTAGCAGAAACAATATGGAAAAGTTCGTAGGCATTGGATCAGTGACTTGTTGGATGATATTCATCAAGTGTCAGTTATAACCTAGGGCGATTCGGTACTAGCTCCAGTTCATTGATATAATGCAGGCATGTATTCCGTAAGTAGTCATACGTGCTTTATTAAAAGAACTTGCATGACATCTTTTGTCCTACCCTCCCGTGGTAGCAGGGTCCATATTGGAAACTAAGGGATATTAAGGCCTCCTTTTAGTAGAGAACCGGAACAAAGCATTAACACATAGTGAATACATGAACTCCTCAAACTACGGTAATCACCGGAAGAAGTCCCGGTTATTGTCACTCCGGGGTTACCGGATCATAACACGTAGTAGGTGACTATAACTTGCAAGATTGGATCTAGAACATGGATATAATGATGATAACATAAACGGTTCAGATCTAAGATCATGGCACCCGGGCCCAAAGTGACAAGCATTAAGCATGGCAAAGTCATAGCAACATCAATCTAAGAACATAGTGGATACTAGGGATCAAGCCCTAACAAAACTAACTCGATTACATGATGAATCTCATCCAACTCCTCACCGACCAGCGAGCCTACGAAGGAATTACTCACTCTCGGTGGGGAGCATCATGGAATTGGCGATGGAGAAGGGTTAGTGATGACGAAGAACGAAGATCCCCCTCTTCGGAGCCCCAAACGGACTCCAGATCTGCCCTCCAAGGAAGAACAGGGCTTGGCGGCGGCTCTGTCTCGTGGATCGCGACAATTCTTTCTCCCTGATTTTTCTCCAAAAATAGGATTTTATAGCGTTGGTTTCAGGGTCTGCGGGGCCACCACGTGGGGACAACCCACCTGGGCACGCCAGGAGAGGGGGGCGCGCCCTAGTGGGTTGTGACCACCCAGGTGCCCCTCTCTGGCAGGTCTTGGCTCCAAAAATTCTCTTTTATTGTATAAAAATTCCTCGCAAAGTTTCATTCCATTCTCGGAACTTTTATTTCTGCACAAAAACAACACCCTGGTAGTTCTGCTGAAAACAGCGTCAGTCCGGGGTTAGTTTCATGCAAATCATTCAAATTAGAGTCCAAAACAAGAGGAAAAGCGTTAGGAAAAGTAGATACATTGGATACGTATCAACTCCCCCAAGCTTAAACCTTTGCTTGTCCTCAAGCAATTTAGTTGATAAAATGAAAGTGAAGAAGAAAAACTTTTACGAACTCTTTTGCTCTGGTTTGCATAAATAAGCTTAAACAACACCCATGTTTTCAGCCAACATTATAACTAACCATGTCGATGATAACTCTTAAAGATTATAATGATTCATATCAATGACATAATCAGCTAGCGAGCAATAATAAGATATCTCAAACGGCAACACATTGTCGAAACAACCATGATATAATATGACAATAGTGGTATCTCGCTAGCCCTTTCTGAGACCGCAAAACACAAATGCAGAGCACCTCTAAAGTTCAAGCAGCGACTAAACATTGTAATTCATGGTAGAAAAGATCCAGTCATGATGCACCCAACATTAGCTACACACAATGCATAAATCATGACAATTGTGCTCCCTCAGTTTCTGGCGCTTGTTTTAGAAGGTGGTGACACAACATAAAAGTAAATAGATAGTCCCCTCGCAGAGGGAAGCAGTGATTTGCAGAGGTGCCAGAGCTCGATTTTTAAAACAGAGGTAAATGATTATTTTGGGACATGCACCTTTCTCATTTACTTCATGACTATCAGTTATCAATATCTCCCATGCTAAACTAGCTAGTGGCGGTTCCCAAGCGATAAAAAGTAAAGGTTTTGACTCCATTGGGAGTTTTTGTTTGATTATTCAAGCGATTAACTCTTTTTGTATTTTGTAGTTTGGGACTGGGCATCCCTAATACCGCCCTTTTCTCGTGCGATGGAGAGTGAATAAACACTCGACCTGAGAATAACCCGCTTAGCAGGGAAGATACCGACTACCTCCTATCGTTCCATGAACGATCCAGGCAAAAAAACCGGATATTTTTAGAAGTTTTTTAGAGGTGGCACATGCAAATTTACTTAGGACGGCAGGGCAATACCGCATATAGGTAGGTATGGTGGACTCATCTGGAATAACTTTGGGTTCAAGGTTTTTGATGTACAAGCAGAATTCCCACTTAGTACATGCGAAGGCTAGCAATTAGATTGAGAAGCGGCCAGCTAGAGAGCAACAACAATCATAACCATGCATTATGCATAAGTAACATTGGACACTAGCATGAGTACAATGTGAACACCATGAACATAAATATCATAGAGGCTATGTTGGTTTTGATTTAACTACATGCATGAACATGTGCCAAGTCAAGCCACTTGAACGTTCAGAGGAGGATACCATATCATCATACTACATCACAATCATTTTAACGCAATGTTGATATCCAAGATAAACCATTATCAACTCCCAGCTACTTATGCATGGCATGAGAAACTATAATCTCTAATTGTCATTGCAAACATGTTTAATCATAATGGGCTGAATCATGGATACTAGGTTAAACATATTTACACAGACAGAACAAGTCGAGTTCATACCAGTTTCTCTCTGCCACGGCCAGTTCATCGAATGTCGTCATTATTGCCTTTCACTTGCACGACAGAATTATATGAAAATAATAATAATAATGCAAGAGTGTCGTGGACTAAGCTGGAATCTGCAAGACATTTTATTCAACAGGAGAAGACAAGGTAAAATGTGCTCTTTATTAGTTCAACAATTATTCATATGAGAGTCACTCAACATTTTCATCGTGGTCTTCTCCTCGGTACAACTCGAATAAAAAGAAAAGAAATTAAGAGAAACACACTGAAATATTTTTGGTTTTCTTGAACAAGCAAACAAAAGAGAAAAGCAAAAATGAGAAAAACTATTTACACGGGAAAGCTCCCAACAAGCAAAAGAAGAACAAGGAAATCTTTTTGGGTTTTCTTTTTAATATTACTACTAAGCATGCATAGAAAGTAAATTAACTATAACTAATTTTTTTTGGTTTTTCCAAAGTTTTTCAAATACACAAGAAGAAAGCAAGAAAATAAATCTAAGCATGGATGATACAATGAAAAAGTGTGGACACCAACAAATGGAATAAGTGGACATGAATGTAAGGTCAGTGGAAACATGTACTCCCCTAAGCTTAGGCTTTTGGCCTAACTTGGTAGTCGATCAATAGCCTGGAGGGTAGTAGGGGTGCTGAGGAGCGGACATCCACTCGTCCCACTGTTGGGGCTCCTGCTGTGCCGCTGCCGCAGCAGCCTGAGCGTTCCGGTAGGCGATGATGTCTGCAGGCATAATCCTATATCCGCCCGTGGCAACAGAATCGAACAAAGCGGGTGCAGGCAGTGGAATAATATCACGAGTTTTAACGCTAAAAACCAGGTTATAAGGAATGCGAATGTCAGGATAATCTCGTGCAAGAAAATGATGGTGTTCCATGGCTGCCCTGTCTAGGTAGACCTTGGTCAAAGGGTAATCATGAGGGCATATCTCGACCTTGAAGTGAGCCGCAAAATGAGTAGCAAAAGTCGCACCATGTATTTCACCCTGGGATTTATTAAGATGGAGGCGACGAGCCACAATAGCTCCCAAGCTATGGGTGTTGTCGCCCTCTAGTGCTTGGCGTAAAACAGCAAAGTCTGGTGCACTGAGCGCACCTACTTTCTTTCTAGCAAGCAATCACTTAGCAACAAATAAAGCAAAATAATGTATGGCAGGAAAGTGTATGCTAGCTGCCGTGGTGGCTGACACCCCTCTCTCATCTCCCACTGTCAAACTGAGATAAAAGTCCTCAAACCCAGCCGGCCTAGGCTCGGCTAAGCTCCCATCAGAAGGGATCAAGCATATATCACAAAATTCAATAAGTGGTACCTAATGGTTTTCAGCATATAAATCGAAACTCACTTCAGGAGGATTATTCCTAGGCAGGAAAGTAAAACCCTGAACAAAGATATTTGTGAGGATTTGGTGCTGGTCACACTCATCTGCGATGAAGTCGGTGAGGCCGGCATTTGCAACATATTGCATGAACTCCTGAAGAATTCCAGCCTCTTCTAGGAATGGGGTGTGCGGCCATTCGCACAGTCGTACCTCCGCCAACCTCCGAGGGTGGATATCACTGTCAGAAGACTCCCCAATAACACCCTTGGAGTTCTTGTTAGAGCCAAACTTCCTGAAGATATTCATGTCCGCGTACAATTTTCTGAAAATAAAATTTTTGGGGTGACAAAAATTTGCCAGCAAAACTTTATAAAATTGATAGCAACTACTCATAGGGATGCATAGAAGCCATAGCAAGCATTCAAACTACTTAGAACACTAAGAATTAATCATGCAAGCACATCTACAGCAGCACCAAGAGTAGCTAATTATTCAAAATATAAACCACTAAAGCAAAAACTAATTGGAAAAATGGTGGAGTTACATACCAAGCAACAATCCCCCGAAACAGTTTCGGAAACGGAGCTTCGAGCAAAGAGATTGAAATCCGCGGGTTGGAACTCAAGAACATGGGAGAGAGAGCAATGGAGATTTTTTTTCTCGAGGTAAGTGATGATGTGGGATGAAGAGGTGAGGGGCCCACGTGGGGACCACAACCCACCAGGGCACGCCAGGGGGTCCTGGCACGCCCAGGTGGGTTGTGCCCACCTGGTGCACCTCCCTCTGGTATTATTTGCACCAGAAATTTAGAAATATTCAGAAAAAAATCGTCTAAAATTTTCAGGGCATTCTGAGAACTTTTATTTTTTGGGTCATTTTTTATTGCACGGGAAATTCAGAAAACAGACAAAACATGGCATTTTATTTTATATAACTAATAAAAACAGAAAACAAAGGGCAAGGACAGAAGGTAGTGCTTACTAAATTCATCAACTTCATACCGTTCAAGAATGATCCATTAATAAGGTTGATCAGGTCTTGTTAATAACCACTTTCGATTAGCATGAAACTGAAGAACTTTCATAAAGTCACTAAGTTACCTCAATGGGGATATGCATTTCCCCAACAATAAGTATTTCATATTTCTTTTTGACAGTAGGTAAAGGTATTTGAAAACTTCCTATAGTGATTGTGGGAGATTTTTCAATAACATTAATACCATTCACTTGGAATTGTTTCCTCGGAAAGTGCACCGTATGCTCATTGCCATTAATATGAAAAGTGACCTTGCTTTTTATTGCAATCAATAACAGCCTCTGCAGTATTCAAGAAGGGTCTACCAAGGATAATCGACATGTTGTCGTCCTCGGGCATCTCAAGTATAACAAAGTCAGTCAAAATAGTAACATTAGCAATAACAACGGGCACATCCTCACAGATATCGATAGGTATGGCAGTTGATTTGTCAGCCATTTGCAAAGATATTTCAGTAGGTGTGAGTTTATTCAAGTCAAGTCTTTTATATGAAGAGAAAGGCATAACACTAACACCAGCTCCTAAGTCACACAAAGCAGTTTTCACATAATTCTTTTTGATAGAGCAAGGTATAGTTGGTATTCCCAGATCTCCAAGTTTTTTAGGTACTCCATCTTTAAAAGTGTATTTAGCAAGCATAATGGAGATTTCAGCTTCCTGTATTTTTCTCTTATTTGTGATGATGTCTTTCATATACTTTGCATAAGGAGGCATTTTCAAGATATCAGTCAAGCGAGTACGCAAAAAGACTGGCCTCAGCATCTCAGCAAAGCGTTCAAATTCTTTATCATCTTTCTTTTTAGTTGACTTGGGTGGAAAAGGCATAGGTTTTTGAACCCACGGTTCTCTTTCTCTACCATGTTTTCTAGCAACAAAGTCTCTTTTGTCATATCTTTTATTCTTAGGTTGTGGGTTATCAAGATCAACTGGTGGTTCTATCTGAACATCATTATCTAGTTCTTTATCATTGTTTGGTTGAGAGTCTTCATGAACCTCATCATTATCTTTTTCGTTATCAGTAGGTGAGTGTTCATTACCAGACTGAGTTTTAGCATCAGAGATAGAAGTTTCATTATCATTATCAGGAGGTTTTTCTATTTCAGGTTCACTATAAGTATGCAAAGTCCTATCATTTTTCTTCTTCTTTTTCTTTTTAGAAGGACTAGGTGCACTAGGGTTATTTCTTTGTGAATCTTGTTGATTTATTTTAGGGTGTCCCTCAGGGTAAAGTGGTTCTTGGGTCATTTTACCTCCTCTAGTTGCAACTCTAACAGCAAAGTCATGCATATTATGATTCATTTCATCAAGTAATTCTCTTTGAGACTTAGCAACTTGTTCTAGCCTAGTTTGATCCATACAAGCATGTTTTCCCACACCTCTAACATCATTTGATATTCTAAATAACATGTCACTCAAGCGAGCAATCATATCATAATTATATTTCAATTGTTTCATAACATTTGCATTGAAATGATCTTGTTTTCTAATATAGTTTCAAACTCATAAAGGCATTGACTAGGATGCATATTGTGAGGATTATCATTATCACTGAACTTCATTAAAGAATTTACCTCTACCACCTTAGGCAAAGGTGGTGTATTAAGCCCATGTATTTCTTCAATAGGAGGTAAATTTTTAACATCCTCAGCTTTAATACATTTTTCCTTCATAGATTTCTTTGCCTATTGCATATCTTCAGGACTGAGATATAATATACCCCTCTTCTTCGGAGTGGGTTTAGGCGGTGGTTCAGAAATAGTCCAATCATCATAGTTTTTCAATATATTATTCAATAATTCTTCAGCTTGTCCAACAGTTCGTTCCCTGAAAACACAACCAGCACAACTATCTAGGAAGTCCCTAGAAGCATCGGTTAGTCCATTATAGAAGATATCATGTATTTCATTTTTCTTGAGAGGATGATCAGGCAAAGCATTAAGTAACTGGCAAAGCTTCCCCCAAGCTTGTGGGAGACTCTCTTCTTTAGTTTGAACAAAGTTAAATATTTCCTGTAAGGCAGCTTGTTTCTTATGAGCAGGAAAATATTTTCCAGAGAAGTAATAAATCATATCCTGGGGACTACGCACACAACCAGGAGCAAGAGTATTGTACTACGCTTGAGATTTTCCTATGATTTATTACTTCTCTGGAAAATCTTATGAGCAGGAAAATACCCTTGAGATTTAAGTAGTAGCGAGTTTTCTCATCATGAGTAAAAAGGGTGGCTATATCATTCAACTTAGTAATATGTGCCACAATAGTTTCAGTTTCATAACCATGGAAAGGATCAGATTCAACCACAGTAAATTAGCTCTGGATCGACAGAGAATTCATAATCCTTATCATCAATAAAGATAGGTGAAGTAGCAAACTTAGGATCACATTTCATTCTAGCATTCAGAGATTTTTCTTTATACTTGTGTAGTAATTTCTCTAGATCATCTCTATCATTACAAGCAATAATATCTCTAGTAGTTTCTTCACTCATAACATAACCTTCCAGTACCTTAGGCAATTCATATCTAGGAGGGATAATTCTAGAAGGTGTTTTAGGAGATTCAGATTCAAGCTCATCATCAGATTCAACAACATCATGTTGTATTACTCTAGCAATTTGTTCATCAAGAAATTCACCAAGTGGCACATCATCATTATCAAGCAAGGTACTAGCATCATCATAAGCATCATTCATAGTAGAAGTAGCATCATCAATAACTTGCGACATATCAGAAGTAATAGCATGTGGTGGTGTTGCAAGTTTACTCATAACAGAAGGTGAATCTAAAGCAGAACTGGATGGCAGTTTCTTACGTCCCCTCGTGCTTGAGGGAAATATCTTAGCCTTAGGATCCTTCAGATTCTTCATAGTAATAAATTGATAATAATCCCAAGTGACTCAACAAATATAGCTATGTTCCCCGGCAACGACGCCAGAAAAAGGTCTTGATAACCCACAAGTATAGGGGATCGCAACAGTTTTCGAGGGTAGAGTATTCAACCGAAATTTATAGATTCGACACAAGGGGAGCCAGAGAATATTTGAAGGTATGATCAGCTGAGTTGTCAATTCAACCACACCTGGAGATTAATTATCTGCAGCAAGGTGATCATTAGCAAAGTAGTTTGATAGTTTTGATAGTAGTGACAGCAGCAATGGTAACAGTAACAGTGATAGCAGTAATTTTGTAGCAAGCGTAACAGTGATGATAGCAGAAGTAACTTAGCAGAAACAATATGGAAAAGTTCGTAGGCATTGGATCGGTGACTTGTTGGATGATATTCATCATGTGATAGTTATAACCTAGGGCGATTCGGTACTAGCTCCAATTCATCGATATAATGTAGGCATGTATTCCGTAAGTAGTCATACGTGCTTTATTAAAAGAACTTGCATGACATCTTTTGTCCTACCCTCCCGTGGCAGTGGGGTCCATATTAGAAACTAAGGGATATTAAGGCCTCCTTTTAATAGAGAACCGGAACAAAGCATTAACACATAGTGAATACATGAACTCCTCAAACTACGGTAATCACCGGAAGAAGTCCCGGTTATTGTCACTCCGGGGTTACCGGATCATAACACGTAGTAGGTGACTATAAATTGCAAGATCGGATCAAGAACATGGATATAATGATGATAACATAAACGGTTCAGATCTGAGATCATGGCACCCGGGCCCAAAGTGACAAGCATTAAGCATGGCAAAGTCATAGCAACATCAATCTAAGAACATAGTGGATACTAGGGATCAAGCCCTAACAAAACTAATTCGATTACATGATGAATCTCATCCAACTCCTCACCGACCAGCGAGCCTACGAAGGAATTACTCACTCCCGGTGGGGAGCATCATGGAATTGGCGATGGAGAAGGGTTGGTGATGATGAAGAACGAAGATTCCCCCTCTCTAGAGCCCCAAACGGACTCCAGATCTGCCCTCCCGAGGAAGAACAGGGCTTGGCGACGGCTCCGTCTCGTTGATCACGATAATTCTTTCTCCCTAATTTTTCTCTCCAAAAATAGGATTTTATAGCGTTGGTTTCAGGGTCTGCGAGGCCACCAGGTGGGGACAACCCACCTGGGTGCGCCAGGAGAGGGGGGCGTGCCCTGGTGGGTTGTGCCCACCCAGCTGACCCTCTCTGGCAGGTCTTGGCTCCAGAAATTCTCTTTTATTGTATAAAAATTCCTCGCAAAGTTTAGTTCCATTCCGAGAACTTTTATTTCTGCACAAAAACAATACCATGGTAGTTCTGCTGAAAACAACGTCAGTCCGGGGTTAGTTTCATTCAAATCATGCAAATTAGAGTCCAAAACAAGAGGAAAAACGTTAGGAAAAGTAGATACGTTGGAGACGTATCAATGATGGGCGTGCGTGACCACTTGAGTGGCTTCCGAGGGTCTGTTGTTGGCTCCACGACATTGACCTCACGCACCCACTGTTTAAGCTGGCGGTGAGAGGAGTGCAGAGATGCACCTCCGTCAATGCACAGGGCGTCAGTGGCCCTCTGGAATTTCTGCTTGCTGGTTTCCTCTGCATCCCCTCCATCACTTTCATCATTGCAATCTTCCTTCTCACGACCTCTAGCGAGTTTTCCTTGATTCCGAGGAGCCTTGCCGGGGTGACTTGCTTCGCCGCCTCGACCCTTGCCGCCAGTGCCATTCTGACCTTTCTCCTTATCACGCTTCTCCTATTCAGCCCTTTGCTTCTTGACGAGCTATTCAACTTGATGGCACTCATGGAGATCGTGGCCCTTGGTCTGTTGAATCTTGTAGTATGGCCCACCACATTTCCCAGCCTTCTCGGCAGTTGCAGCCTCCTGGCAATCAGCGCACGCGGCAACTTCCTGTCCGGGGGCTTCAGCCTTAGCCTTCTTGCCGGTACTAGGTGTGCCCGATCCCTCAACGGTCATTACTGCCTTATCCTTGCGCCTCTTGTTGTGCTTCTCGTTCTTCTTCTTCTGACTGGTGGCCTTGTCGTCATCCTCTGAGTCAATGTTGATGCCATCTTACTCTCCAGGGTCCTCCCCTCCTCCACCTGAGCACACTTGTCCACCAAGGTGTAAAGCTCCTTCACAGTCTTGGGAAACCAAACGTTCATATTGGAACGTATCCGGCGGTTGCGCACATTGGATTGGAACGCAGCTATCACAGCTGCCGGGTGGATGTCAGTAATATTTCTGTGGACTCGGCTAAACCTTTGCATGCACTTCCGCAGAGTTTCTCCTTCCTTTTGCGGGAGAAGCTGCAAATCGCTGGGCCGCCCTGGTTCTTGATGGCCGCCCGTGAAGGCGCCAACGAACTCATGACATAGGTCAGCCCAGGTTGAGATGGAGTTCTCCGTCAGGTGCATCAGCCAAGACCTCACATTTGGCTTGAGCACCGAAGGGAAGTATTTGGCGAAAACCTTCTCATTTCTTCCCCCGACAGGTTGAACAACGATGGTGTAGATGCTCAAGAACTCTGCTGGGTTCAGTCTCCCATCATACTTCTCTGGTATCTCTGGCTTGAACGTGCGAGCGGACAGCCAACGGACTTGCCGCAGCTCACGGGTGAAGGCAGGGCACCCAGCCTCGAAGGGCAAGTACCCGCCTTCGCCGTGCGTGGCTTGTCGATGTTGGGGCCATCACACCCATCGGACTGGCAGTGGTTGTCGCAGCATCGCTCGATGGTGACGCGCGCGCCTTCCCTCTGCCTATCCTCCGGGACTCGCCGTCGGCCTTGACGTGCTCGAGGATCAGATGAAGCCATCGAGACACCATCAAGCTCTTGGTCGCGCAGCCCTCGTGCTGGTTGCCGCGATGGGGATAGCACCGTGGGGTTGGCCCCTTTCGCACGACCAGCACCATGGGCTGCCGCTGTTGTCTGGGGAGGCCGTGGCGGGCCAGCTCGCTGTGAGCCTCTAGCCCCGGCAAAGCCAATGAGACTCTGAATGGTGGCTCTCCACTCATCCATCTGATCAGCTGCTGGCGGAAATCTCAGCAGCAGCAGCTGGGCCCGCGCCATGGCCTCCAAAATGGTAATTGGCATGGGTGAGGATGATGTAGACTGCAGCGTCGCCCGGCTCCTGACGGTGCCGGCAGTGGCTGCGCCAGGCTCCCGCCATCGGTTGCCAGTCGCTTGAATGGCTTGGTGACGGGGTGGTGGCGCGTGTGCACCAATGACACCGTTCGGAGCATTGGCTGGGCCAGTTTGCTCTAGGTGTGGTGCATGTCCTGCGACCGCGCCCGCCGTAGGGGCGGCTGGAGGATTTTGATTCGCCTCAGGGCGAGCGTCACCACCGTGGTTGTGCCCCTCGGCTGGGCAGGGAGGGACAGAAGGAATAATCTCTCTACCCATACCTCACGGAGCATGGTCGCCGAGAGGTTGTTGGTGGCGTCCTTCTCCGGTGCCTCCCGCTCCTGCTTCGGCCACGGGGGAGGTGGTGACAACACCGCCTGCGCCGACCATGTCCCCCGCAGCGTCGACATCCTCATGTGTCCCCGCATTCCTCACGGCATCGGTGGTCGCGGGCGGCGGGGCCTTCGAGGTGGACGGGTGAGCTGTGGCACCAGGCTTCTTCTTAGGCGCCATAGTTGATGGAGCCTCCGATGACAAAAATGGAGGTGAAGATGACGCGCTGCTTACGCTCTCGGTTTCGCACAAGTACCTCCCCCTACCTGGCGCGCCAAAGATGTCATGGGAAACCACGATCACCTATGGGGCCATGATCCCTTTTTGGTTCGGTGGGGGGAATGGGCACGTTGCACAAAGAGCGGAGAAGCGTAACACAGCACGACAGAGATCACGCGGGCAATTTTTACCCAGGTTCGGGCCGCCGTGAGGCGTAAAACCCTACTCCTGCTTTGGTGGATTGATGGTGGATAATTGTGGAGAACGCGACGCTCTTGCCCGGCAGGGTTGCCTCGGTGTGAGAGTGGCTACGCGCGTATGAATGTGCGAGGGTCCGAATCCTCTTTACGGTTGCCATGGGCCTCCTTTTATAGATAAAGGGGTCACCACAGTGGCAAATTAGTCTTTTACACACTGATTAGATAGAAAACAGTGCTATCATACCTAACTCTACAGGCGGACAGAGCACAATAAATGCGCCGCTCAATGTCACATCACAGTGCGCCTGGCAAGCCTTGCCGGGTTGTTTTGCCAGCATCGCGCCCGCTTGCTTGACACATCTTAGGACGGGTGTCATTTGGAGGTATTTTCCATAGGAAGTGGCTGCCATGTGGCAGGAAGTAGCCACTTAGTCACTTAGGGGCTTGACACCGCACTGATCGATGACTTGCGTTGCTGTGAGGTCGTGTCGTGGAGTAGTTTGCCCCCGCGAGCCCCGGCAGGCCTGCCGGGACGATCTGGAGGCTTGCTTCCGGGGTAACCCCAACCTCGCCAGGCTCGCCTGCCCGGCAAGGGAGGGTTTTCCCTTAGTGATATCTTGCTCCTCTAGCTCTTCTTGGTCTTATTGATCCGCACTTTGATCCTTTAAAGAACTGATCTCTTGTGCCTAGTCTGACCTCGGGTGCTACAATCTTGTCGTTAGGCCTGTGCACAGTCTGGGCAACGGACCCAGGGTTTGTTGCACCAACAGCGGGCTGATTTTGCACCGAAAGTGGGCTGAAAAGCGGGCAAATTTGCGCCAAAAATGGGCCGATATCGGTGCCTGGGGGCGGCGCCTGGGCACCCAATCGCCCCCAAGGCGATTTTAGCACCGGCTCGCCCCCAGGCGGCGATTTTCAAGCCCCCTAGGGGGCCAATGGCTGGAGATGCTCTAATGTACTAACTCGAGCGGAGCTTCAGCCTGTTCACACGTGGGGAGGTGCTAGAAGATCCCGTAAAAAGCCTTCGCCATTATAACAAACTATCGTGTATAGCACTAAAATCTACTCCCTCCGTAAACTAATATAAGAGCGTTTGGATCACTACAGTGATCTAAATGCTCTTATATTAGTTTACAGAGGGAGTATGTGCTTAAAAAGTAAATCTGTGTTGAAAATTAAGCAACTCTAGTGCTGGCATGAGGCAACTATTATGTATAACCAACTAAAATATGTGCTAAAAATTAAGCAATAATTTGTAAGAAAAGTTTGAGCATGGCATGAGGCAACTATTATGTATAAACAACTAAAAATATGTGTGCTAAAACAAAGAAGTAAATTTGTGCTGCCCTAATTTGCTGCGTCTGTTGTTCACCAAGTCCGCCGTTGCTAGCAGTCGTTCCAATCCATCTCGCTCAGTCAACCTTCAGGTGTTCCCCCCTTTTTTTGATGCATAACAACTCTGCCTCTGTAGAATTGAGCAGTAATTAGATCTTCGTTCTTCCTGCACAACCACGCTTACAATAGCAGCTCTTTCACACCCTTGGGGAGGTCTGCTTGCTCGTACGACTGCCGGGCCATAGCTAGTGTCTCTGTGAGTTATGAACGCACCTGACTATGTAGACCTTGGAGAAGCCATGCAGTCGCCAGACGACGAGGGGGCCTATTTCGAGAGTCGTATGCTCGAGCGGTACAATTGCGGTACTGTCTCCATCATCGCCGGAGCCAGACGCCCCGCCGCCCTGCATGCTGCCGTTCTGGTTGAAGGGGTGTTCTACTCACCGGCCTTTCTCGCAAAACTGCTTTGCCACTTGTTTGGGGGCCACCCGGCTGGTTTCCGCGTACGGCCGTTGACCGTAGGCCATTTCGAATTCGAAGTGGCTCATGCAGGCGTTGCATGGGAGATCATATGTAAAAAAGTCTGGATTTGGGGTCCGATGCATGTGGCCATTTCCTTACGTGGCGGGAAACGTGACAGGTCGGGCATGAGGTGCAGCTCTGGGACGTGCACTATGCACTCCTCTTCCCCCTCGCTGCTTGGACCCTATCCTGGCTCGGTGCAACGATCCCCCAATCTCTCGTCCAGTGTGCAGGATCACCTTAGTCTAGAATTTCCGCGGCCCTGAGAGGACGAGTCTCCACGGCTGCATGTCCCATGCAATAGTCATCATGCTCCTGCCTTAAATCCTTTTCCTTTGTCGGCTGCCATGCATCCCACCCAACCCGATCGCCCGGCCTGCAGGCACGCTGGTGAGATCCTCCCGGCTCTCCGGGAAGGCCCTGCCAGCTGTCATGAAAACCAACTTAATGACACGCCTGTCCTGCACCATAATTCCTACTTGCATGCCCTGTTGTCACGTCCGGCGCCTGGGAATCAAGCAAGCTCAGCTCAGCGCGTCGCCTCCAATGCAATAAAGCGGTCTGCAAAGCCTAAAAACTTGCACCTTAGGTGCTTTAGGTGTCTATCCTACAGCCACCGGCGCAAGGATTGCAGAGACCCCATTGTCTGCTGGTCATGCCGACAGGTGGGCCACATTCTATCCCAATGCGTTTCCCAGCGTGGCTCATCATCTTCGCACGCCCCCACGCCACTTTATAACGCGACGGCGATGCCTTCTGCTCTCCCAAGCCATCCAGCCTCCATTGCCTCTTCCAAAACTCTAGCCCTTCTACCTCCTGTGCCCCTCGCCTCCATGGAATCGGTGGTCCGCGGCCGTCCCACCTCCCTCGACGTCCACTACCCTCTGCTTCCAGACCAGAATGCCCTAGTCTGCCTTGTAAACATCTCCCCGCCCATGTCTGGTTTCCTTCCCTGGCTCAAGCGCCTCTTCTCGGAACGGCTCGGCATCTCCGATGTCCGGTTTGCCGGATGTGCTTCTGGCACCATGTTCGTCGTCCTTCGGGAGGCGGAGCAAGCGGCCGCCATGAGGGCCAGCCCGTTGGAAACTGACACCCACCGTGTCGATATCTTGCCCCACAATGCGGGTGACAACTCCTTCACCTTCTCTTTCCCCCACACAGTAAGCTTGTCCCTAGATAAAATGTCGCTAGAGCTGTGGGATCGCAGGGGTGTTTCATCCAGCACTGGCTTTGCTAGCATGGTTGGCTTGAGCCATGCCTGCCAGCATGGGAATGACTTCTCATGCATCCTCGTCCTTGCTAAAGTAGAAGCACTGCAGCACATCCCGCACCACTTAGCTTTCCACCGCATCGACGGCGCCGACATCTACGCCGATGTCGTCATCAATGAAGTCTGGGACGTGGCACGCACGCTGGGCTCCCCCTCCCCCCGCCCCTGCCACCCAACACCTACCATCCTGACAACGGCGACCTCGGTCCAAGCCGCAGGATCCGGCGTGGTCATGCAAACCCACGCGGGTCGCGGGCTATTAACGAGGCCATGGCTGACCGCGCCTTCAGAGCCTTCCAACACCCGCACTTTGCCACTTTTGGGGATATACTCGCCATGATCAAGCTCTCGGCTAAGCCTAGGATCCGTAAGATTGACACTTTCACCATTCCCACAATCGAAGAAGTGGCCCATGAGGACAAGGGCCAGCTTTGTCTCAAACCTGTCTTGCTAGCCACTGAGGTCAGGCGGCCGCATGTTGAGGCCGCCTTTGACGTAGACACTGTCAGTTTCACCGTCTCTGCCAAACTGAGCAATAGTTGCTCCGCTTTTGGCATTGTGGTTGTTGACCCAGCCAGCAAGGACCACAACCATTTTCTGTGCTTTGACCTCACCATGGGGAAGATTGAGCATCACACCTGCCGATCTATCCTTTTCAAACTCTGGCCTAAAACCCTTTCCGGAGATTTCTGTTCCCGCACCCTTCCATTGCTGCCCTCAATAGAGTGCAAGTACCCGCCAAAAGCCTTCGTCCCAAACTCGTTGATCCCTGATGTTGGGCCGCTTCTCACGCTCTCGGGTGAGAATCAGTTTCCTAGGCTCGAAAGGTCACTAGCCCATCAAGTAATGATCTCCAGGCCAATCTGCACTAGGCCCATCCAGCCAGTGCCCGACCCGTTTGTTGGCCTGCTGCCAGTGGGCTTTCTCTCACCCATCGCCTGCACTGACTTGAAGCACGGCGCCTGTGCTATCCTACCACTCGAAGTTGCGACCAGATTCTGCAACTGCCGAGCCCCATCCCTTCCACCATCCACCGCCGAACAAAAAAATCACCCACCCACCCTTCAACTCCTGGACCCGCCAGCGGCGCCAACGCACGTCGGCCCTGCAGCGCCGGAGATGACCCGGGGCCACCACAGGCGGTCGCGCCCATGGAGGCTGGGTCTGAGCCCCCCCAAGCGGCGGATCTGCCCCGCGCGTCTCCGCCGCCTCTCCCCGCCGGAGCCCTTGTATCCAGCAGCTGTACGACGGGGCGCGTGTTGATACGGTCGAGCGCGCCTCCTAGCGCAAGGCCGCTGTCACCCCGTCTGACAGCGAGGGCAGCCACCGTCGCTCCCGGGGCGGAAGAAGAGGAGCACGGCCCTGAAGGTAGCCTCCATCATTGAGCTGCCACTACAGGGCACCCCAAGGCCGCTCACCAGGGGCAAGGTGAAGCTGCTCGCCCGCTGCTGCGACCTCAACTTCGAAGCGGTGGATGCCGATGCGTCGCATCCTTCTCTGCTGAATCAGGTGGCGCCTCTGGTTCCTCTGAGTCTACCGAGTCTACACATGAATAATCCTCGCAGAAAGTCGACCTGCAATGTGTTCTGTATCCCCGTGCTTGCTAGAGCCTACCCAAAGGGTTGTTTATCTCTGCATAAGTGTTGCACTGTAGTTCGTCATATTTGTGTTTGGTCCTCTTGGGCCCTGTATCTGCATTGTGCTGCATATCCCCACTGCATTAGTTGTTGCTTTTCAAGCTCTGTAAGCTCTCATGAGCAGATTATCTATCAATCCAGTCAAATTTCCTTTTGGAGCCACCCCCGCAAGCCGGCTGTGCCGGCTATTTCTTCTGTAGTTGTCTGTTCTTTCATATATGCGGATTGCTAATTGGAATGTTAGGGGACTTGGTGACTCTGACAAATGCTCATTAGTCAAAGATGCTCTCTTTTCTAGCCGATCGAACGTTATATGCCTGCAGGAGACTAAATTGCAGGTGGTGGACAAGATGAAGGCAGCATCCTTCCTCCCTACAAACCACAAATCTTTCATCTACATGCCGGCTTGTGGCACAGCAGGAGGATTACTTGTGGCCTGGGATGACTGTGTGTTACTTGGCTCAGAGATAGCAAAACACCGTTTCAACATATCAGTCAGTTTCCAATCCAGAAGCAATAATGACAGTTTTGTTCTCTCCACAGTCTATGCCCCATGTGATGAGGAGGAGAGGGATGATTTCTTTGCGGTTCTGACTCAAACAGCCGAGCAGGTTACAGGGCCCTGGATCATCCTAGGTGATTTCAACATGTATAGGTTTGCACATGAAAAATCACAAGGAAGGAAGAAGTGGACACTGATGGACAGGTTCAACTCATGTATTAGAGAGCATGCTCTTGATGACATTGATATCATTAACAGAAGCTTCACTTGGTCCAATAAACGAGAGGAGCCAACTCTAATCAAGCTAGATCGAGTTCTGGTGAATGCAGAATGGAACCTGGGTTTTCTCAACACAACAACTGCTGCTCTACCGGCCACGACTTCGGATCATGTGCTCATTGGTGTGGAACTCTCGAGGGAAGCTACCAAAAGCCCTTTCTTTAGGTTTGAAAACCACTGGCTGCACATACCAGAGCTCAGAGACATTATTACTCAGAACTGGGGGAAAGGAACCAGAACCTTTGCCTCTTTCTCAACCCTGCTCAACTTCAAGCTTAGAAGATTGAGGGCTGCAATTCGAGCATGGGAACGCACCAAACCACCAATGCAGAATATCCTTGCACTTGTAAGCATGTTGCCAGTACATGGACGCAGTTGAGGAAAGAAGACACCTCTCGAGGATGGAGGTTGCCCTCAGAAATCACGCCAACTTGAAGGCACAACAGTTGATCCTGTGGCAGACTAGTTTTTGGAGGAGAAGAGCAAAAATAAGAGGCTGTACCTTGGGGGACGAGAATACCAGGTTCTTCCATGCAGTGGCCAATTGCCAACACCGCAGGAACAAAATCAAGCTCCTAGTCAAGGATGGCACAGACTTCTTTAGGGATCAGGACAAGCTACGAATCGCAACTGATTTTTTCACACATATTTTTGGAGAAAGCTCGGCCTCAATGCCAGTTCTAGACCCCTCCCACCTCTATGACCCAGTTGACCTGTCTGCACTAGAGGTGCCTTTCACTTGGGGCGAAATTGCAACAACAATTCAAAATGCACCAAACAACAGGAGCCCGGGGCCAGATGGATTCACAAGTGAATTTTACAAAAGTTTCCTTGGGCTGTTGAAGGAGGATTTGCTGAGGTTTTTCCAAGAGTTTTATGAGCATGACAGTGACTTGCTCGGCATCAACACCGCCAACATTGTGCTGCTTCCAAAAACAGAAGATCCAACGGATATTAAGGACTTCAGGCCAATCTCTCTAGTCCATAGTATCCCGAAGCTTGCCACCAAGGTGCTGACAGTGCTTTTGCAGCGACTGATCCAGAGTCTCATCCACCCTCTCCAATCTGGGTTTCTCCGAGGGCGCTGCATAATCGAAAACTTTGCTTTGGCAGCTGAGCTAGTACAATAAGCCAGGAAGAGAAAAGTACTAATGATTGTACTAAAGCTTGATTTCCAAAAAGCTTTTGACAGTGTTAGCTGGGAGGCTCTAAAACAAATCCTTGCAACAAGAGGCTTTGGGGACAGATGGATCAGGTGGGTGGATGATATTCTCACAACTACTTCCTCCAGAATTCTTATCAATGGCAACCCTGGCGAAAGGATTCTATCGAAGTGTGGACTACGGCAGGGGGACGCCCTGTCCCCATAACTTTTCATTTTGGTCGCGGATATTCTACAACAGCTTTGCAAGGAGTACCTGGAGGGGAACCTAGTGCACCCCCTGGGAGCCGACGTGCCTTTCCCAATCCTGCAGTACGCGGATGACACGCTGATTCTGTTGAGAGGAGATGTTGAACAAGCGGGTACTATCAAGCGGATTTTGGAAGATTTCAGTAATTTCACTGGTCTAAAGATAAATTATCATAAGAGTACTTTTGTTCCAATTGGTTTGGACCAGCAAGCTTGCCAGGGTATTGCTGATGCGTTGAACTGCCAGGTTGTTGCCTTCCCTTGCACCTACCTGGGGTTACCACTCTCTCTTAACAAGATACCACACGGATTGTTGATGCCTGTGATTCAGAAAGTGGACAAGCGCTTGTCTGGTTGGCTAGCAACTTTTCTGTCCTGGGGAGGGCATCTCACCTTGATTAATGCGGCATTGGCGGCGATCCCTAGCTATTACATGGGCTGCTTCTTGTGGCCAAGTCAGTCTTTGGAGAGAGTTGATCAAATTTTGAGGTGTTTTCTGTGGCAAGGTAAGAATAAGGCCAATGGGTGGTAGTGCCTTGTAGCTTGGGATGTGGTCACACTCCCAAAAGAGAATGGAGGGCTGGGGGGTGCGAAACCTTGCAGCACACAACAAGGCCTTAATATGCAAGTTTATGGCGAAAGTTCTACAGCACGAAGAAGTGCCGTCTTACAGTTGGTTTGCACAGACATATTGTCAGAAGGAATTATCCTGGACCCCTCACAATCGAGATACTGCTATTTGGAGAGGTTTTAGAACCACCGCGCAACTGGTTATGGAAGCTTCCAAATGCAACCTTGGGAGCGGTCAAGGCATTGCCTTCTGGTATGACCACTGGCTTGACTGTGATCGGCTTATGACTGTTTTCCCGACGCTTTTTTACTTTCTCTGTGGCCTAGTTTTGCACAGTCGCTTCACAGTTCAGAGATGGCCAATGGAGCCTCCAGCTTCATCCAAATCTATCCTACACAGCCACACAAGAGCTGGAAGCCCTTGATGAAATTTTGAGTAATGTGCAGCCTCAAGTTAACACAGCTGACACCATAATGCCCCTACTCGTTGACAAGAGCTTGAGCACTGCTTATTTCTACAAGCTACTCACGTTTTGAGGTAAACTCTATACGCCAGCCAGTCTCATTTGGGACAGAGTCATACCACACAAATATCGTATCTTTCTATGGATTGCACTCCGGGACAGACACAACACCAGAGATAATATGGTAAGGAAGCATTGGGATAAAGTTGTTTCGCACAATGGCTGCGATATTTGCCCAGTTGCGGAGACAATGAGCCATATTTTGCTGAGATGCAAACTTGCACAAGCGTTATGGTTTAATTTAGGCTTACAGGAGCTGGCCACGTCTACTACAGAACCTGAATCTTTTCTATGTTCAGACCAACCGAGGGCACTGCATGGTAAGCTGTGGCATATTCTGTTTGCGGCGGGTGCGGTCACCCTTTGGAACGCCAGGAACGCTCGTGTCTTTGAGGGATCCTTTTGGCAGGAGCAACAAGTTTACACTGGAGTCACCGAGCTGATCAAATTATGGAGCCTGCGTGCCTCACAGCATATTAGGCAGAACATGTTAGTTTGGGCAGCCGCTTTTACTCCCTGCTAAAATGCATGTTCTCTCCCTTTTTCCTATCCTCAAATCTGTATCCCAATAGGTTTGGTGATGGCCTGCTGTACTCTGTTGTGCGGCGTTAACATCATCTTCATGTAAATGACTATGGTCATCCGGGGTTTTCGCCCGTTTTGAATGCATAAGGTAGAAAATGCTCTACCTTTTTAATTCAAAAAAAGCGAACATGTGCTGAAAAACTTGAAGTATAAAAAAGGTCAACATGGACTGATATTCACCTTGATATGTAGTGCAACTAGAAATCCTCCAGCTAGTTCTTTGCCTCTCATGATGATAGAGAAAAAGTGCACCTGCAAAAAGAAGGAAAAAAGAAAAATAGAACGGGTGTGCACTGCAACATGTGGGGGTCCACACACAAAAAATTTGTTCAACCAAAGCAACACGAAAGACAAAGGTTCACATCATGATATAGTAGAAAACACCTACGGCCTACAAAAGCCCCCTCTAGTATTGTTTTTGTTCAAAAATCTAGGAACCTATTACAACTGTTCATATTCCTCCAAGGAAGTGCCACTTTCGCATAGCTCCTTAGCCACATCCATGCGCGTTCCTGCTGTAAAAAAGAACATGAGTTAATTCTTCAGATGGAACTCCCAGTTTGGACAAACTGCCATGCATAAAGCCTCATAGAGGAAATCCTTGCTACCAATCCAAAAAAATTTGCTGCGGACAAAGACTATGCGGGAAAAAATAATTGCTTGATTTAGTTGGCTTGTTGGGTTCTGCATTGCTTTACATTGTTGGGTTTATTGCTTGGGAAAACAAAAATGCTTCAGCAAAAAAAAAAGGTTGTCCCTTTTACCTTTAGTTGTAGTATATTTTCTTGCCCCTGAACTTGATGTTTTGTGTATGTAATAAGTACATTTATTGATGTTTTCCTCTACTTATTGCAAAAATTGTGTAGTAGAACGATGTTTGACCTAATGAGTTGCCGGATGGCCTTGACGATGTGTTTCCTCACACCAATGGCGCAGGGTATGAGGATCATGTGTACTGCACACAACCTGCACCCCCTGGAACTATTACAAACAATGTTGTGATTGTCACCAAATCCCCTAATTCTACTGCCGCCCAAAGTATTGATGTTGCTTGTGTTCAAGCGGATGAAATGGAAGCGCACAGCCTTGATGGAACATGCACCATGGATGGCTCGGGTGGTACTATAGGGCATGACACAGGAGCTGTTGTTGATAATGACGATGATGTGTGGTCCCAACCAAAGGCTCCTTGCTTGGGTATGAGGTTTGACACTTTAGAGGGAGCTAAAGAGCACTGCAATGCCTATGCTTTGCAACCATGGTTTTCCATCAAAATGAACACTTCAAGGAGATCTACCCTTACTGGTCAGTTAGAAAAGTACAATTTGTTTGCAACAAGTTTCGGAAGCCTAAAAGTGATGATGGAGGTGCATAAACTACTCCTGTCATTAATGTGCTTGAAGATGACTGTGGAAAGGCAGAATATGATGGAGAAGACACCACCATTACCTTTGTTGATCATGAATCTAACCTAAGAATAAAAACAAGAAATGGAAACACGAGAGAATAATACAGACTGGATGCAAAGCCAAGATGGTGGTCAAGTTGAGAGATGGGTGTTGGGAGGTCATTTACTTTGTTGCTAATCACAATCATCCATTGTTGATAAACCGTCGTTGACTAAATATTTATGACCACACCAAGGGATCCCAAAGGAAGAAGTGATGTTCCTTACATATCTTCATAACCGCAATTTGACAAGAGGTGTGCAGTACCCCCTCCCCCCTTAATAAAAAAATATGTGTAGGAGATAAAAAGCATTTTAGAGGCAACTCATATGCATATTCTACTATTGACTTGCTAGTATTTTTGGCTTGAATTGGATTTAGAGTGTGTGTTAGTTGCTTCCTTCTGTGTATTTGTAGTTTTACAACTTTTTTTGCAACTATTGCTGGCTCAGAAAAAATGTGTAGCAGAAAAAAGAAAATGTTGATTTTGAGGCAACTCCGGTTGTTGACTAGAATTGCCTTTAGACCGTCTGTTAGTTTCTTCCACCTTTTGGTTGTACTCCCTCCGTTCCAAATTACTCGTCGTGGTTTTAGTTCAAATTTGAACTAAAACCACGGCTAGTAATTTGGAACGGAGGGAGTAGTTGCCTAGCATTTTACTTGCAAGTATTGTAACTATTACTTACAAGTACACTTTGATTTTTAGGCAATTCCTATGCTGACTTGCAAGTTCTGTTGAGTGGAGTTGCCTTTAGACTTTGTGTTAGTTGCTACCATGTGCTGTTAGTATTGTTGGCTAGCATTGCTCTATTGGAAAAAGTTTTATATTAAATCATGTATCTTCTATTATAAATCAATGCCCCCTTCTAGTAGAAAAAGGATTTTAAATCATCTATTAATAATTCTTTTTTGCCCCACAGGTCGAATGATGACTATAATGTTGGAGTTCTATGGAACTGAGCTGATTGTGCCTTATACCACTAAACACATAACAAACCTCAAATCCAGTTTGAATAAGATTGCAACAATAGAAGGGGACATGGTTGAGACAGTTGCGTACTTTGAAAGGTTGCAAAAGATCGATCATGATTTCTTCTACAAGGTAAAATATGATGAAAAAGAAAAGGTTGTAAACATTTTCTGGGTTGATGGTATGGTGTTGAAGGCCTACACTGAAGCTTACCATGATTGTGTCTTATTTGATATGACATACATGAAAAACATGTATAACATGCCATTCGTGCCCTTCATTGGAATCAATCGACATGGCCAATCATTCATGCTGGGTTGTTGTTTTGTTAGGCAAGAATTGGCGTCGAATTTTGATTGGCTTTTTGTGGCGTTTCTTGAAGCAATGCATGGCCTAGCACGTGACAACATCATGACTGACCAGAACATAGTGATGTCACGGTCCATTACAAGAATTTTCCCTACAAGCGTGCATCGTCGATGTCGTTGGCACATCATGAAGAAAGCGCAAGAGAAGCTTCAGGGCATGTTGGGAAGAAACCTTGGTTTGTTAGATTACTTCAATGATTGTATTGACTTTAGCTTCACACCAGAGGAGTTTGAGATGAAGTGGGCTACTATGATGATAAAGTATGAGGCTGCTAATGGCACACACTTTGAGAAGCTCTTTGAATACCGAGCAACATGGGTGTTGTGTTACTTCAAACACCGGTTCTTCCCCTTCTTACAGTCAACACAGCTTAGTGAGGGGTTGAAAGTGCAATCTTGCTCTTAAGAATATTTTTGATGTTGATGACAAATTTACATATAGGGGACTAACCTTGTTTCATAGTATATACACAGGTCATTAGTCCTCTGGTTTTTTTAATGTGCATCATGGTCACATCATATGAGATATTACTCAAGCAAATAATCAATGAGGAAAGGAGTAAACAAAGACGAAGCATCATGCTCTTTTATATATTTCTTGAGTAATAGGGATCCCGCACTATTAAGAGGGGATCCGGGGTGTAGGTTCAAGGCTTGCTCACATTCTACCTCACAGGTAGTTTTTCACAAAAGACCAAAATCCCTAGCAAAAACCCTTAGCTGAAATCTACCACTCTTTCTCTTCATTCTCTCCACAAGCTGACCCCATAGCCAGATCATCCGGACTTGGCCCCGGATCATCCGAGCTTGTCCCAGGATCATCTGGTGCTGGATCCGGATCATCTGGATAATGCATCCAGGGAGCATCATTTCACATTGATTGTAGCCGGATCGTCCGGATAATATCGCCTCTTCCATCACATAAGTTTGGTGGATGTAGCCGGATCGTCCGGTCGTTCATCCGGATCATCCGGGCGTGTGAACAGATCATCCGGGCTGTCCTCCGGACTTTCCGGCCTCCACGCAGCTCTGCTGCTACCACTTTCATCCGGGTCTTTAGCCGGAGCATCCGGGCTTGTGACCAGATCATTCGGATGGTCCTCCAGATCATCCGGGCAAGTCAACCTCTTCTCAAAACGGCTCTATTCTGTTGTGGGTATAATAGCTCCTTACCTCTTCGAGATAAGGCCGAAAAACTCCACTCCAACACGCCCCAAGAACACCTGTGCTCCCTCTCTCTTTCTCATCCACGAAATCATAGATCCCGGTTTGATTCTTGAGAGTTTGAAAGAGTTGTTCCAATCAAAAGAAAGATCTTCTCCCCCTCCTTCTTTTGACCGAAGCAAATCGTGATTTGAGCAAGTCTTGACCTTTTTCCCCTCGGATCTTATTACTCTTGGAGGTTGGAGACTCCTAGGCGGTAGGAGTCTTTCGGTGAGGAATCGATCATTGTGATTACCCCCGGAAAGTTTGTGACGGTTTGGGGACCACCCCAAGGTTTACCACTAGTGGTTGAGAAACGCCTTCTTGGTGTTGTCTCAAAGGGAGAATAAGGTGAGCCTTCGTGGCGTTGGTGTGCCTTCGTGGTAACATCCACCTCTCTTACGGTGACGTAGCTTCCCTCCTAGGAAGTGAACATCGGCATACATCCTTGTCTCCCGGAGTTGCGGTTATTCCTAACCCTAACTCTCTACTTGTGGTTACTTGTCTCTTAGCACTTACTTATATCATATTTTTCTTACTTACTCACATATTTGTGTTACTTGTTTATCTTGCTTAGCTCTTAACATCATACTTGCAATTGTTAGGCTCACTTTCATATTCTGCATTATTGCCTAAAATTGCTTAGTAATAATTAAAATTTGTAATTGTACCTATTCACCCCCCTCTAGGTCCATCTCGATCCTTTCAGGGGTTCAATGTTGTTCTTAAGCGATATGTTAACCCGCACTACTCTGTCCCGAACTTTCTCAAGCGGTATGAACAAATGCAGATGCGCATACTTGTCAAAGAGGGCGGAAATGACTACAGGACAGACCACTTACAAGCTGATTTATGCTCAGATTTCCCAATTGAGAAGCAAGCCCATGATGCCTACACTAGGGACATTGACCAAAAGTTCTGCATTGAATTTGAACTAACTGGGAGGTACAATGTCCGTCCCCATGGTGGTCAGCTGTATGAACTTTACCCAAACAGGGAGAAGGTTGCTAAGTACAGTACACAGAGCTACTACGTGATAGCGGAGGTTGATGGTGGAAGCTACAACTATGAGTGATGCAAAATGGATAAAGACGACATTCTTTGATGTCATATCTTGAAGATTTCCACCCACATTGGCATCGATGTAATCCCTGACAAGTACGTTGGTTTTGGATTAGAACGGGAGAGGAGCGGTGGTGGTTTTGAAATGGAAGAGGAGAGGAGCGGCGCTGGTTTTGGATTGGGATGGGAGAGGAGCGGCGCTGGTTTATTACGAGAGGAGTGGCGCTAGTCTTGGAAGTATTTTTTTGTTTTGCATATTTTGGGTCAAAGTTTGACCACATACTGTATTTGACAAGAAAAATGTGAATGCATGTCATAAAAAATTGTATCGTTTGGTTCGTATCTAGATGTACTTCCAAATTATATTATTATTGCAACGTATAACATATATTTTATTTGTGAAAATCATGGTCAAATATGACCCAGAATACAAGGGAGACTAGTTAATGTGGGGTCGCTTTCTTAATTGAAGGGTAAATTGATTTTCATTTTGATCCAGTCACACCGCGCCGGCCCTCTCGTCCAATCCTAATCATTGCCGCACGCTCCTCTCCCTCTTCTCCATTGCAAAATCACCCCCACTCCTCTCCATCACCTCCATTCCAAAACCACCGTCTCGCCTCTCCCTCTTCTCCATTGCAAAATCACCCCCACTCCTCTCCATCATCTCCATTGCAAAACCACCATCTCACCTCTCCCTCTTCTCCATTGAGAAACCACCCCCTCTCCTCTCCATATTCTCCATTGCAAAACCACCGTCTCGCCTCTCCCTCTTTTCCATTGCAAGACCACCATCTCTACTCCCATCTTCCAAAGCTAGCACCGGACCTCTCAGAAGGACATCTATGGAGAGGATGCAACAGCGAATCAGGCAGATCGCCGGTGGTGACCAGGCGAAGTTAGCCAAGTTGAAGGAGATCCTTACTTGGTTTGACAACGAGTGGGAGATTTCGAGGACGGTGACGGCCATGTGGCAATGTATGCGAAAGAGCAAGACGGGGCAATGTACTCCCCGTTGGCAGTCACGCCGTAGTCCTTCGAGTTCATCGAGTATCTCCTCTGGGCGATGGAGCAGACAGATTCACTCGAGGCAAAAGTCAGGTGGAGGTGGCGGGCGTACAAGTCGAAGGTCGAGAATCCAGAGGATAACAAATCCATCGATTACGGTGTGCCGTTCGTGAGGGTGCAGTGCCAGCCGGAGCCATAGGAGTATTCGTTCTCCCACCACAAGAGGAGGCCGGATGGCGCGATGTCACTTCCCCTCCATTCTCCATGGTTCCCTCGCCGCTCGCCTTGTTTCAACGGTGGCGGTAGGGTTTAAGGTAAGCTTCGCACTAACCTAATCTTCCAACTGTCATGCTTACAATCAGTGTGATGTTTAATGAAAATCATACAGGTAAGTACAGGGTAGTACTCCGAGTACTAAGCCAATCACACTAAAATAGCTCTAGACCAAAAACAAACTTGTGACACTGTGTACAAATAAAGAAAAATCGATTGGTGCTTCTTTCGGAAAAGAGTACTCCCTAGAAAAGTGCCAATATAAGCTACTAGTATTTGATTAGAGGATTTGCTGCCGAGAAAGATCCGTCCACAGAGAGCGCCACCCATCCCACCAGTGGTGGATTTCAATGCTTAGATGGAGCATGGTTGGTGTCGGTAATTTTTACTTGGCACCTCGCACTCTCCATATATGCCGGTTACATCCGTACATTTGTGTAGTTCCACCAAAATGCAGCTGAATAACCCTGTTTGCACAGATAATGAAAAGCGTGATTACATTATAGTGGCACTAGTTGATGAAACATACACTAATAAACAGAAGAAACTTCATTTTCTTAATGGGAAAATATTGTGATAGTATCACAGTATTGTTGGAAATATGCCCTAGAGGCAATAATAAAATGGTTATTATTATATTTCCTTGTTAATGATAATTGTCTATTGTTCATGCTATAATTGTATTAACCAGAAACCGTAATAGATGTGTGAATACATAGACCACAACATGTCCCTAGTGAGCCTCTATTTGACTAGCTCGTTGATCAATAGATGGTTATGGTTTCCTGACCATGGACATTGGATGTCATTGATACGGGATCACATCATTAGGAGAATGATGTGATGGACAAGACCCAATCCTAAGCATAGCACAAGATCATGTAGTTCGTTTGCTAGAGATTTTCTAATGTCAAGTATAATTTCCTTAGACCATGAGATTGTGCAACTCCCGGATACCGTAGGAATGCTTTGGGTGTATCAAACGTCACAACGTAACTTGGTGACTATAAAGGTGCACTACAGGTATCTCCGAAAGTATCTGTTGGGTTGGCACGAATCGGGACTGGGATTTGTCACTCCGTATGACGAAGAGGTATCTCTGGGCCCACTCGGTAATGCATCATCATAATGAGCTCAATGTGACTAAGGAGTTAGTCACGGGATCATGTGTTACAGGATGAGTAAAGAGACTTGCCAGTAGCGAGATTGAACGGGCTATGGGGATACCGACGATCGAATCTCGGGCAAGTAACATACCGATGGACAAAGGGAATTGTATATGGGATTGATTGAATCCCCGACATCGTGGTTCATCCGATGAGATCATGATGGAACATGTGGGAGCCAATATGGGTATCCAGATCCCGCTATTGGTTACTGGCCGGAGAGGCATCTCGGTCATGTCTGCATGGTTCCCGAACCCGTAGGGTCTACACACTTAAGATTCGGTGACGCTAGAGTTGTAATGGGAATTGTATGTGGTTACCGAAAGTTGTTCGGAGTCTCGGATGAGATCCCAGACGTCACGAGGAGTTCCAGTATGGTCCAGAGGTAAAGATTTATATATGGGAAGTCCTATTTTGGCCACCGGAAAATGTTTGGATTTTTTCGGTATTGTACCGGGAAGGTTCTAGAAGGTTTCGGAGTGGGGCCCACCTGCTTGGGGGACCCACATGAACGTGGGTAGTGGGGGCAATGCCCCACACCCCTGGTCAAGGCGCACCAAGATCCCCCCTTAGAAGGAATAAGATCATATCCCGAAGGGATAAGATCAAGACCCCTAAAAAGGGGGGATAACAATTGGTGGGGAAGGGAAAGGATGGGATTTCTTTCCTCCCACCTTTTCCAACGCCCCAGTGGACTTGGAGGGCAAGAAACCAGCCCCCTGCACCCCTATATATAGTGGGGAGGTGCATGGCAGACACACCCCTTGCCCCTGGCGCAGCCCTCCCCCTCCAACTCCTCCTCCTCCTCCGTTGAGCGTAGCGAAGCTCTGCCGGAGAACCATGAGCTCCCCCACCACGCCGTCGTGCTGCTGGAGTTCTCCCTCAACTTCTCCTCCCCACTTGCTGGATCAAGAAGGGGGAGACATCCCCGGGCTGTATGTGTGTTGAACGCGGAGGCGCCGTCCATTCGGCGCTTGGATCGGATTTTCCGCGATTTGAATCGCCGCGAGTACAACTCCATCAACCGCGTTCTTGTAACGTTTTCGCTTAGCGATCTTTAAGGGTATGAAGATGCACTCCCTCTCTCTCGTTGCTAGCTTCTCCTAGATTGATCTTGGTGACACGTAGGAATTTTTTTGAAATATTACTACGTTCCCCAACAGTGGCATCATGAGCTAGGTCTATGCGTAGATTCTATGCACGAGTAGAACACAAAGTAGTTGTGGGCGATGATTTGGTCAATTTGCTTACCGTTACTAGTCTTATCTTGATTTGGCAGCATTGTGGGATGAAGTGGCCCGGACCGACCTTACACGTACGCTTACATGAGACAGGTTCCACCGACTGACATGCACTTGATGCATAAGGTGGCTAGCGGGTGTCCATCTCTCCCACTTTAGTCGGATCGGATTCGATGAAGAGGGTCCTTATGAAGGGTAAATAGAAATTGGCATATCACCGTCGTGGCTTTTGCGTAGGTAAGAAACGTTCTTGCTAGAAACCCATAGCAGCCACGTAAAACATGCAACAACAATTAGAGGACGTCTAACTTGTTTTTGCAGGGTATGGTATGTGATGTGATATGGCCAAAAGGATGTGATGAATTATATATGTGATGTATGAGATTGATCATGTTCTTGTAATAGGAATCACGACTTGCATATCGATGAGTATGACAATCGACAGGAGCCATAGGAGTTGTCTTAATTTATTGTATGACCTGCGAGTCAATATAAACGCCATGTAATTACTTTACTTTTTGTTAACTATTAGCCATAGTAGTAGAAGTAATAGTTGGCGAGACAACTTCATGAAGACACGATGATGGAGATCATGGTGTCATGCCGGTGACAATGGTGATCATGCCGCGCCTCGAAGATGGAGATCAAAGGCGCAAGATGATATTGGCCATATCATGTCACTTTATGATTTGCATGTGATGTTTATCATGTTTACATCTTATTTGCTTAGAACGACGGTAGCATAAATAAGATGATCCCTCATTAAAATTTCAAGAAATGTGTTCCCCCTTACTGTGCACTGTTCCAAAGGTTCGTTGTTTCGGAGCACCACGTGATGATCGGGTGTGATAGATTCTAACGTTCGCATACAACGGGTGTAAGCCAGATTTACACATGCAAAACACTTATGTTGACTTGATGAGCCTAGTATGTACAGACATGGCCTCGGAACACGAGAGACCGAAAGGTCGAACATGAGTTGTATAGTAGATGCGATCAACATGGAGATGTTCACCGTTGATGACTAGACCATCTCACGTGATGATCGGACACGACCTAGTCGATTCGGATCATGTATCACTTAGATGACTAGAGCGATGTCTATCTGAGTGGGAGTTCATTAAATAATTTGATTAGATGAACTTAATTATCATGAACTTAGTCTAAAATTGTCTTTACAATCTATCATGTAGATCCAATGGCCCATGCTAATGTTGCCCTCAACTTCAACGCGTTCCTAGAGAAAACCAAGCTGAAAGACGATGGAAACAACTATACGGACTGGGTCCGTAACTTAAGGATCATCCTCATAGCTTCCAAGAAAGCATATGTCCTTGAAGCACTGCTAGGTGATGCACCCATTTTCCCAGCAACTCAAGACGTTATGAACGCCTGGCAGTCGCGTAGTGATGATTACTCCCTAGTTCAGTGCGGCATGCTTTACAGCTTAGAATCGGGGCTCCAAAAGCATTTTGAGCAACACGGAGCATATGAGATGTTCCAAGAGCTGAAAATGGTTTTCCAAGCTCATGCCCGGGTCGAGAGATATGAAGTCTCCGACAAGTTCTACAGTTGTAAGATGGAGGCAAATAGTTCTGCCAGCGAGCATATACTCAAAATGTCTGGGTTGCACAACAGCTTGTCTCAGTTGGGAGTTAATCTTCCAGATGACTCGGCCATTGATAGAATCCTCCAGTCGCTTCCACCTAGCTACAAGAGCTTTGTGATGAACTACAATATGCAAGGGATGGAGAAGTCCATTCCTGAGTTATATTTGATGTTAAAATCAGCGGAGGTGGAGATCAAAAAGGAACATCAAGTGTTGATGGTGAATAAGACCACTAGTTTCAAGAAAGGCAAGGGTAAGAAGAACTTCAAGAAGGACGGCAAGGGAGTTGCCGCGCCCGGTAAGTCAGTTGCCGGGAAGAAGCCAAAGAATGGACCCAGCCTGAGACTGAATGCTTTTATTGTAAGGAATGGTCACTAGAAGCGGAACTACCCCAAGTACTTAGCGGATAAGAAGGTCGGCAACGCCAAAGGTATATATGATATACATGTTATTGATGTGTACCTTACCAGCGCTCGTAGCAGCTCCTGGGTATTTGATACCGATGCGGTTGCTCACATTTGTAACTCAAAACAGGAGGTGTGGAATAAGCGGAGACTGGCGAAGGACGAGGTAACGATGTGCGTCGGGAATGGTTCCAAGGTCGATGTGATCGCCGTCGGCACGCTACCTCTACATCTACCTTCGGGATTAGTTTCAAACCTCAATAATTGTTATTTAGTGCAAGCTTTGAGCATGAACATTGTATCTGGATCTCATTTGATGCGAGAGGGCTACTCATTTAAATCGGAGAATAATGGTTGTTCTATTTATATGAGAGATATGTTTTATGGTCATGCCCCGCTTGTCGTGGAAGTGTCACGGCAGATGTCCTCATGGAAGGACTTAGTTGTGGAGCCATTGCGACGAGGTTAGCTTAAAGGGGTTAAATAGGACGAAGGACACAAGGAGTTTATACTGGTACGGCCCCTTGCGGTGAAGGTAAAGGCCTAATCCAGTTTGAGGTGGTATTGCTAGGGTTTCGATGACCAGGGAGCAAATACGCTTTGCCTGGCTCTCCATTTGTTGTTTCTTGCCCTAAGCCGCTGCTGGGTCGTCCCCTTATATACACGGGTTGACGCCCTGCGGCCTATAGAGTCCCGGCCAGCTCATACAACGTGTCCGGCTCGGTGACTTATCTTACATGCCTTACATTACAAGTCTACGCATACATGGCGGTTTACACTTATGGGCCTTAAGCCGCCTTCGGGCTTGGCCTTTTAACAAGCCTGTCTATGAACCGCCATCTTTAATGTACTCTTGGGCTTCATTTAGATGAACCGCCATAAAGATGACCCGACCCCTCCTGGGCGGGTCATATCTGATAGTCATATCCCCAACATTAGGCCCCAGGTTGATTTGAACTTGTTCATGTCAATCTTCAACACTTAGAAAAAATCCTTCTTCATCTTGTGAAACATTGTAACTCGCCATGACGTCATCTTCGGAAATTGTGGTAACGCGCCGTGACGTCACCTATGATTAATACTACACATAACCCAAATCTTAATAAATCTCTTTCTTTACTAACCCTCCGAAAATCGAGGCGCCCGCGCCATCGCACATCCATTTCCTTGTCTCCTCGATTCTCGCGCATGCCACTTATCCTTATCCCCTTATAAATAGGGCCACGGGTTCCCCTTTCCTTCTCGCCTTCTTATTCCTCCCCGCGAAGCCGCCATGCTGAATATATACTGTAGCTGTTTAAATCGTGTTTTCACCAACTGACTTGAAACGGCAAATTGTTGCTTTCCTTTAGGTTTTCTCTCTTCACCATGCCGCCAAAAACAACCTATACATGCAATTGGGTTCCCTCCATTGTCACTGAGGGCTCATTCAGAGATTTTTTCAAAATCGGGTATTTGCCCGCAAAGAGCGTTATGCATTATCGTGCTCCTATACCGGGCGAGGAGAGACCTAAGCCAAAGGATGGCGAAGTCATTGTATTCACTGATCACATGAACCGGGGCTTCTCACCACCCGACTCTAAGTTTTTCCGAGATGTTCTGCACTTTTTCCAACTCCATCCTCAAGACATCGGACCCAACTCCGTGTCAAATATCTGCAACTTCCAAGTCTTCTGCGAAGTATACCTTCAAGAGGAGCCCAGTATCGACCTCTTTAGGGAATATTTTTATTTGAACCGCCAGAATGAGTACACGAACGGGCCTAGCTTGGAGCTTGGCGGAATATCAATTCAATGCAGAAGAGATGCCATCTTCCCGATGCAATCCTGCCGAGTCACCCAAAGGATTGGAGTCAGACATGGTTTTACTGCAAAGATACCTCTCCGGCTGACGAGAATCCACTGCCGGGTTACCGTGTCGAGCGCGTGGACTCAAAGCGCAATCTTCTTGAGAAACTTACCACTGCCGAACGGGCAAAACTTGCTCCTACCATTCCAAAGGTTACAGCTCTGCTAGGAAATGGTTTAACTGGCGTTGACCTGGTCAGGTGCTGGGTTTCTTGGCGGATTATACCCTTGAGTCACCGCACCGGCTTAATGTGTACTTACACTGGTGGTGCAAAGGATCCGCTGCGCCACAGCTCCGTACCATTGATTGACGAGGCGGTTAACGAAATGGTTAAGTCCCTTCTGAACGAAGGTCCGGAAGATTCTGTTAAAGTGGGTCTGGCCCCTTTCTGCAAGCTTAACCCGCCACCGGATGTGAGTCTCTGAACTTATTTATCTTTACTTCATTATCCAAATACTTTATTAACTCAACCTTTATTGACCTTTGCAGGCTAAGTCTGACTTTTGGAAAAAGAAGTATGATCATGAAGCTGCCAAGAAGGCCAGGGCTGTCAAGAAAGCCGCCAAGAAGACCACCAAGAGAAAAAAGAAACCAAGCGCCTCTGATCTGCTTAAACTAGATGACACCTCTAAGTCGGAGGTAGCCCTTGACTCTCTTGGCTCATTTTTCAATCATCTTATTGACACTGACTATTATCAGGCTGACACGGGAGCCAGCCAAGCAGCTGAAGAAGAGGTAACTATTATTTCCTCCGGCTCAGAACCTTTGCCAAGACAGAAACTTCGACAAGTAACCCGGAAAGTATGGTTTTCACACCCCTTGGATTATTTGGATCCTCACTTTCTTTTGAAGCAACAACAACATGAGAATCGACGTCAGACCTGGACAAGCGGCGATGAAGAGTTGTCCTCTGGCTTACCAAACACTCCCGCTCCTTGAAAACAGCGAAACGAGGTTCTTTTTAACTTACTCCTTTGACCCGCTGGCGGGTCTTATTTGTCTATCACTTAACTCTGTTGATGACCATTGACCAGAAACTTGCCCGCTCTTCCTCTGGCGACTCATCGCAAACTGAGTTGCCGGCTTTTAAAACTGCCCCTGGGTAATGGCAATTAATTTTACTCTGTAACTCTTTATGCTCTATATTTATACTGATTTGTCATAACCCGTGCAGTGGTCAAGCAAAGCCTAACAAGAAGGCGAAGGTGACTAAGCCAACTGAGGCACCTGAAGTTGCTGAGCCGGAGCAGCAAGTCCCTGTTCCTGAAGCTTCTGACAAACAACCAGAAGGTCCTGCCACTGATACTCCGCCTGAGATTCTTGACCTCTCCCGCGATCATACGGACGCCAATCCTGTGCTCACTGAGTCATCCAATCCACTTAAGCCGCCAGAAGAACATGGTGAAGATGTTATGATTACTGGCACCAGCTTCAGAGAACCGGGACGTCCCACCGTCTTGGCCAAGCACTCCGCTAAAGACGAGTTCATTGAGAGGCGAAAAATGAAGTTTGACATTGCTGATTACTCTCAACTAACCGTCAATGAAGTATTCTCTGGTTATCTTAACCAAGTTCATTCCAGTCGCAACCTTGAGATTGATATGGTGAAACAATGCACCAGAAATATGAGGTATGACTTCTGGCTTTTAAATAAGTTATATACATCCTGCCAGCCCCCAAGTCTACTGGTTATGATAAGATTGAATAGGCTGTAGACTTAGAAAAATCCATAAGCTTATGTCATAGACTCCCTCCAAATCCGGTTAAAAATAAAACCGGATGTTTAAACGGTTTTAGCTTTGCATCCGCAGTCCCCAAGGGCCGGTTTAATCAGCATGAATGAGTCGGTCCTATTTGCCATTGTGTAAAGAAAGGGGAGCTTAACTGCATAGCCCCCATGAGTCGGCTGGTACTGTTTACAGCACATCCGACTCATCATTTAAGAAGATACAAGCGATATGCATTAGCCCCGAAGTGCCAAGTAGTCTTGCTTGCAAAGTGCTTGGAACTTTATTCATAAGAGCCGTTTACTTGAAAATTTTCTTTGACAGACATTAGCCCCCAAGTGCCAAGTGTTGTTGCTTGCAAGAGACTTGGGGCTTATATTTTTGTAACCCTGATATAAATGTGTTGATAACTCTGTACTTCATACAGGCTGCTACTGCTGAACTGGAGTCTCAATTAAATGATGCAAAGACCCGGCTGGCGACTCAGGAAACCGAGACCCGGAAAGTTGAGTCAAAGTTCTAGTTTAGCGTGGCTGAGTCGGAAAAGTTGAAGACCGGTTTTGAGGCGGAGAAAAAGACTTGGGCTGAAGAAAAGACTGCTTTAACACAGCGGGCAGAGAAAGCAGAGGCATCTCTTCAAGAGGTGACCACTGAGCTCACCGTCTTAAAACACCATGTATCTCAGATGGTTTCTGCTATCTTTGGTGAGTCGCCTTGCTAGTCATCAAAAGTGAATCCTTGTTGTGAGAATATAACACGCCATTAACCAATCTGTAATATATCCAGGTCCCAGGAGCAGTAACCTTAATCAAGACATGCTTGTGAAGCTCAAAGCTATTTATACACTTGTCGAATAGCTGTACACCTGAGCTCAACGTGCGCTGGCCGCCATCTCTCCGACTAATCAAGCACCAACTCAGCTGATAGATGTCTTGAAAAGACTTTCTGTGCTACCTGCCAGAAATGATGAGATGAAGCGGTCGTCTGCAAGAGCTGACGCTGTAACGGCTTTGAGCCGAGCCAAGGCATGGGTGCCAGAGCTTGACCCGTCTGAGGTAGCCACTGGTAACCCAAGCTTGAAAGAGGATGGTACGCCATTTGATCAGAAGGACTTCTCTGCTTGTGTGAAAGAGATACGTCCAATGGCGACTATGATTGCCAATGATTCAAACCTTTCAAAATACCATCCGGCTTACAACAAGCAGAATCAGAAGATGCCAACCCCAGCGTATAGAGTGATGGAATTAATCCCCCAATCTGTAAGCACACTTTAGCCCCTGGAGTTGAGTCGTCTGATCTTATAGATGACGAGGCTGAATTTCAAGCTTTATCTGGCATCGATTGGTCATCACCAAATTTTCAGACGGCAGAGGAGGACGAAGAACCGGCAAGGGATGACGCAGAAGCCTCCAGTCAACAAGGCCAAGAAGATTGATCCACCGGGCGGTTTAGATACTTGATCTTTGAAAAAACACTTGATCTCATTCGGCTCATGGAGCCATGTAATAGGGTAGTAAAAACTTGAACCTGCCGTGCCATCGTGCACATTTCTGCTTTTGCTTAATACTGCTGATCCTCCTGGTTTAAAAAACCATTATGGGTACGATAGCCTTTGATTTATGCAGATCTTAATGATTATTATCCTGCACACAAAGAAAGTACAAGCGCCCTGGCGGCTTACCGCCGGGCGGGTCATAATACCCAATTGAAGCTGCTGGGGACAAACAGTCCATAACTAGAGCCGGTCTGACAATTGTGAAATGAAATGTCATACCTGTAGTATATGTTTAGACTGTCGGCTTATCAGCTTCGTCCAATTAAAAGTGTCAGAGCTATAACTGCAAACATAAGAGTATGATACTCTGGCGACTTAGACTCTGCCATCCTAGCGGGTTATAGAGACCCAGAAGATGCTTCAAATATGAGCCATAAGTAGGGCAACTGGGCCCGACCTGTAAAAAACCAGAAGTCAAAGAAGAAATCATAGAATATAAATGAGAAACTAAAAGAAATTAGATGCTTTTGTAGGCTGCCAAGCCAAAGTGTCTTCTTCAATGAAACTAGCCCGAGCCACTGGATTGTTCGTGCGTTCCGTGAGCCTGACTCACAGTACCCAATCGGCATTTGAACCCTAGATAAAGTCTGGTCTTGCTCAAAGACTTATCAGGAGTACGCGGGGTCAGAGTAACAGCATACATCACGGGCCGATTTATCCAAGTTTCAAGGAAGGCGGCTTATGAAGCCTGGATCTATCCTGACTATCTATAAACCGTGCTCTCGCATGACAGGCCTCCATTTGAACCTTAACAAGCTCAGATCTTGGTCGAATACACCGTAAAGATTGATTGTTAAGAGTTCGACGGGTCAATTGGGATTACCCGATGGAGTTGAAGCAGCTGGCTACAGGTAGGATGACTCGGAAAGGTTGTGTCCTCTTTGGTCGAATACGCCTATGTTTGGACATAACCTGGTCAAGAGGGTAGTAACGCCATGTTCTCTTTGGTCGAATATGCCTATGTTTGAACAGGAAGCCCCCAAGTGACATACTGATAAATCGTACTCGTCAGGGACCTATGTTTGAGCCGTGCTGTGCATCCAACTCTCTTTGGTCCCTGAAGTTTAGGCGTCGAGCCTCTTAAACGAATATGATGATAAAGACTCAGCTTCGAGGAAGTGAAACGGCAGAGGCCCTGAATTGTCAGGGATGCCGGCTTTATTATATTGCTTATAATATATACATCAAGTAGCATAATATATACATCAAGTAGCTATGTACATCATGAGAGCCGGTGGCTCAAGTATAGTAGGGCCAAAGATGAGCTATATTCCATGGCCGACGGGTCTCCTCCTCCGACTTACGTGAGTCCTTATGGTCTCGAACATCAATAAGATAGTATGACCCATTGTGGAGATTCTTGCTGACCACAAAAGGTCCTTCCCAAGGCGGTGATAGCTTATGCATGTCCTTTTGGTCTTGGATGAGTCGGAGCACTAAGTCGCCTTCTTGAAAGGTTCTGTTTTTGACCCAACGGCTGTGATAACGACATAGGTCTTGCTGATAAATCACCGAATGAGCCACCGCAAGATCACGCTCCTCATCCAATCGGTCAAGTGCATATTGACGTGCCTTTTCATTATCAGCTTCAACGTAAGCCGCCACCCGGGGTGAATCGTGACGGATGTCACTAGGGAGAATCGCCTCTGCCCCATAAACCATGAAAAAAGGTGTGTAACCCGTAGATCTGTTGGGGGTCGTATTGATGCTCCATAATACTGAGGGTAACTCCTCTACCCAACAACCCGACGTTCTCTGCAAAGGAACCATAAGCCGGGGCTTGATACCTCGCAGAATCTCTTGATTTGCTTGTTCTGCCTGACCATTGGACTGAGGGTGAGCCACAGAGGAAACGTCAAGCCGGATATGCTCCCGTTGACAAAATTCTTTCATAGCACCTTTAGAGAGATTAGTGCCATTGTCTGTTATAATGCTGTGTGGAAAGCCAAAACGGAAGATCACCTTTTTCATGAATTGAACCGCCGTGGCTGCATCACACTTACTGACCGGCTCTGCCTCCACCCACTTAGTGAACTTATCAACCGCCACCAAAAGGTGGGTCTTCTTATCCTTGGACCTCTTAAAAGGCCCAACCATATCAAGCCCCCAAGTCGCAAATGGCCAAGTGATTGGAATCATCCTCAATTCTTGAGCCAGCACATGAGCTCGTCGTGAAAATTTCTGACAGCCGTCACATCTGCTTACCAGATCCTCAGCATCAGCATGAGCTGTCAACCAATAGAACCCATGATGAAAAGCCTTAGCTACGAGAGATTTAGAGCCGGCATGATGACCACAATCTCCTTCGTGGATCTCTCGTAGGATCTCACAACCTTCTTCGGGAGAGACGCAACGCTGAAACACCCCTGTGACACTGCGATGGTGCAACTCCCCATTGACAATTGACATTGACTTAGACCGTCGGGTTATCTGTCTGGCCAAGATTTCATCTTCTGGCAACTCACCCCGGGTCATGTAAGCCAAGTAAGGAACTGTCCAATCAGGAATAGCATGAAGAGCCGCCACCAATTGTGCTTCCGGGTCAGGGACAGCAAGATCCTCCTCTGTAGGCAATTTGACAGAAGGGTTAAGCAAAATATCCAGGAATGTGTTAGGTGGCACCGGCTTACGCTGAGACCCTAGCCGGCTTAAAGTATCAGCCGCCTCATTCTTCCTGTGATCAATGTGCTCGACTTGATAACCCTTGAAATGAACTGCAATAGTATCAACCTCTCGGCGATAAGCCGCCATGAGTGGACACTTAGAATCCCAAGTACCAGAAACTTGCTGAGCCACCAGATCTGAATCGTCAAAGCACCTCACCCGGCTTAAATTCATCTCTTTAGCCATCCGGAGACCATGGAGCAAGGACTCATGCTCAGCTGCATTGTTAGTACAAGGGAACATTAGCCGGAGAACATAAGAAAATTTATCACCTCATGGGGAAGTCAAGACAACTCCAGCCCCCGAGCACTCCAACTGCCTGGATCCATCGAAGTGAATAGTCCAACATGTGTTATCCGGCTTTTCCTCAGGCGCCTACATCTCTGTTGTCAGGACCCCGATCCTAAGTCACACCGACCTAGCATGTAACACATCATATGACTTTGCGGCCTCACGCACGGTATTCCCACGGGTGCCACCTTACCTGGCCCGGGACCGTTTGCGCCTTTTGGCTCACGTATATGATAGTGTCGCTAGCATCCATATGACAGAGAACCTGGGCCGACATGACTAGTCGTAAACCCAAAGTGGCACCAACTTACAGGGACAGGCATACATGACCCAGCAACGAACACGTTGGTCATCAACGTATGAAACCAAATCGTAGCAAGCTACAAGGATGTAAAGGAACAACGCGTGACATTTCCCCGAAGGGACAGACACATGAATGAAGAAGGACACATGCCGGCCAGGCTAAGTGTCCTGGAGCAGTAGCAAGCTACCATGGCTCAGTGGAAGCACTAGAAGACATTTCCCGGTAAGAGAGGCTACCAAGGATAAACAACTAGGTTATCGGATCCCACACATACCAAGCATTTCAAATCATACACACAATATGCTCGATATGTGCAAATACAACATGGCATCACAACAAAACTCTACAAGTCAAAGTATTTATTCATTAGGCTCCGAGGAGCCAGATATTACAAACATGGGTCTGATGACCCAGCATTAGAGTCATACAAGCAACAAGCACATGCGGAAGCTTAACTTGTCTGAGTACAAACAACTACAAATGAAAAAGGCTGAGAAGCCTTACTATCTACAAGACCCTGCCGGGGCACAAGATCGTAGCTGAGGTAACAAGCTAAACATCGAAGTCCACACGGAACTACTAGTGAGACTGAAGTCTCTCTGCAAAATTTTAAATTAAGCAAACTTGAGTACAAATGTACCCAGCAAGACTTACATCAGAACTATCTACATATGCATCAGTATCAACAAAGGGGGTGGTGGGGTTTAACTGCAGCAAGCCAGCTTGACTCAGTGGCTATCATGAACTACGATTGCAAGTAACTCTTTTGGGGTGGCGCACACGAGTCCACATATTCACCATATCAATACACCACTATGGATCCTCTCCCGTCTCCCTACGAGAACGCCGTCCATAGCACTCACGCTTATCTTGCGCATTTTATAGTATCCACTTTCACTTGTCTATGAACTGTATAGGCAACCCAGAAGTCCTTTACCGCGGACGCGGCTATTCGAGTAGATCATGTTAACCCTGCAGGGGTGTACTTCTTCACACACGCTCTCACCACTTATCACCGTTTACACGACATGTACTCGGCAACCTTCAAGCGGAAGCCCAGCGAGGGTGTCGGCCACGACCTGACTAACCACACAAGTATCTTGTCTAGGTTTATCGCCTATTCGGTTCCATCCGCAAGGAGATCCGGCCGGGGTTTCGCTCACGGCCCCAAACGATGAGAGCAGGGTTCCCGAGGCACCAAACGGGCGTCCCGGTACACCGTGCCTCGTGTCTCTACCGCATCATAGCCCACCCCTAGGGTCAGAACTACGCATGGCCCCCAACACATATCCTACAACCACCAGAAACTAGTTGCAACTCCTGGACAGAGATCAAGGCGATTAATAAGTTGAGAGGGGCACTTAAGCATTCCAATGCATGGTAGTAGCTGTTCATGGATCACAAACACAGAACTCAGTTCCTGAGGACGCTTTCAATGAGACAACCCACCATGTACTCCTACATGGCCTCTCACCGCTACCTTTAGCAAATCGTGTTCACACGCTTAGCTCTCAACAGTAGGACATGTTCACCACATTCCAATTCATCCCCGATGAATCTGACCTGACTCAACTCTAAGCAGTAGCAGGCATGACAACAAGCATGAAGGAGTAGGCACATCAGGGCTCAAACAACTCCTACTCATGCTAGTGGGTTTCATCTATTTACTGTGGCAATGACAGGTCATGCAGAGGAAAGGGGTTCAATTACCGCAATATGTAACAGTTGAAGCGTTGTTGTCCTAATGCAGTAAAAGAGAGCAGAAGCGAGAGAGTGGGATTGTATCGGAATGAACAAGGGGGGTTTGCTTGCCTGGCACTTCTGAAGATAATATAGCTCTTCATCGGTGTCATCGATCTCGTCGTTAGTACTACGTCCACTGAGAGGGAACAGATACCGGCAAACAAGAGGGAACACAATCAATGCAATGCAACAAAATGATGCATGAATGTGACATGGCAATATGCTGTTGATTGAGCTAATGCAACTAGCAACAAGTTAAATGAAGTTGGTTTGAACCCTAGATTCAAATTCAAACTCCATATGTTAAAATTCAAATGTCATTTAATTAATTTGACCTGATCAGCAGGTTTCACTTGCTTTAACATGCATGAAACAAGTATCAATGGATAGCTTGGATTTTTCTGATAATTTTTCATATATAACTTATTTCATTTGGAGTTACGGTTTAATTTCTATGATTTTTCAAAGTTTAAGTCATTTTCTGGAATTTCCAGGATTATAATTAATCCAGAAAATTATGAACTGCGTCAGCAATGTGTAAGCATGACGTCAGTAGGTCAATAGACTGGGTCCAAGTCAAACCTGACGTGTTGGCCCCACACGTCAGGGACACTGTTCGTTAACTAACTAGTTAGGGGTTAGTTTAGCCACTAATCCAGCTTTGACCAGGGAGTGGGCCCACATGTCAGCGGGTTAGTTAAGTTTAACTGAAAACTAGACCGAGGTTAGCAGGGCCCTGGGCCCACTAGTCAGTGACCTAGTGGTCATTAGGTTAGTGGTTAACCGGTGTTTAACCGGAGCTAGGCCGCCGGCGACGTACAGAGACGGCGGCGATGCTCGGGTTTCATCCTCCGGCGACCAAACGGACGGCGGAAGGGCTCTACGTGCTCAGCACGATGCGGCGCGTTGACGGGTGGCTGCGGCAGGTGCCGGGGTGGGCTCTAGCGGCGGCGGTGGCGAGCTCAGGCGGCGGCCGGAGCTCGGGCGAGCTCGGGTTCAGCGTTAAGGGGCACAGCAGGAAGGGTTAGTGCGTGTGTTCGGCTCCTGGGAGCACAGTGAGCATGGAAACACGCTCAAAGGCAGGTGGCGGTAGCTGTGGCCATGACAGTGACAAGGCACGGCGGCAGCGAGCTTCGGCTTCGATGGAAAAGGCGGCTACGATGAGAAAAATGCCACGGGGTTAAGGGGAAGTGGCTGGGAGCTCACAGCGCATCCGATGGAATCTTCGGAGAGCTCGGGGACGCGCTGGTGACGGCGAATCGACAACGGCGACGCTCGGTACAGGAGGTTGAAGATGAGCTTTCAAGGCGGCATCACGGGGCATCCGGCGATGTGATCTCTGACTTGAGGGTGCGGTGTTTGACGGCGGAGCAGTGGAACACGATAGCGGGGCGAGGGATAGCCGGTGGCCGCGAGAACAGCGAGCGGCGGCGACGAGCTTCACTCGGGTTGCTCTGTTCTTGCGATACAGAGACGAGAAGGAAGGGATGGGGACGAGGGGGAGTGAGAGAGGGTCGAGGGGGGGTCGCGAGGCGCTCATAGGCGCGTCGGGGTAGCGACGGGAAGCAGGAGGTGGCGCGGCGCGTGGCCAGCGCGCAGCGAGCACGCGCTCGTCCTTCTATCGAGGGACGAAGACGACATGGGTGTTGCGGTGGTGGGCTGGGCTAGTCAACTGGACCGCCAGGTAGGTTTGGGCCAGGTAAGTTTTCTCTCTCTCTCATTTCTTTCCGTTTTCTAAATTCTGCTGTAGGTTTTGAGCATAAGGTAAAGGAGTAAAAAGACCCTTACGTTCCCTTCCACAATCAATTCCCTTATATAACTAAAGCAGTTTTAGACTCAACTTCGACCAGTTTGGCTTGGTAATCCTACAGGCAGTCAGGCTCTGATACCAAAGCTGTCAGGACCCCGATCCTAAGTCACACCGACCTAGCATGTAACACATCATATCACTTTGCGGCCTCACGCACGGTATTCCCACGGGTGCCACCTTACCTGGCCCGGGACCGTTTGCGCCTTTTGGCACACGTATATGATAGTGTCGCTAGCATCCATATGACAGAGAACCCGGGCCGAGATGACTAGTTGTAAACCCAAAGTGGCACTAACTTACAGGGACAGGCATACATGACCCAGCAACGAACATGTCGGTCATCAACGTATGAAACCAAATCGTAGCAAGCTACAAGGATGTAAAGGAACAACGCGTGACATTTCCCCGAAGGGACAGACACAGGAACGAAGAAGGACACATGCCGGCCAGCCTAAGTGTTCTGGAGCAGTAGCAAGCTACCATGGCTCAGTGGAAGCACTAGAAGACATTTCCCGGTAAGAGAGGCTACCAAGGATAAACAACTAGGTTGTCGGATCCCACACATACCAAGCATTTCAAATCATACACAGTACAATATGCTCGATATGTGCAAATACAACATGGCATCACAACAAAACTCTACAACTCAAAGTATTTATTCATTAGGCTCCTAGGAGCCAGATATTACAAACATGGGTCTGATGACCCAGCATTCAAGTCATACAAGGAACAAGCACATGCAGAAGCTTAACTTGTCTGAGTACAAACAACTACAAATGAAAAAGGCTGAGAAGCCTGACTATCTACAAGACCCTGCCGGGGCACAAGATCGTAGCTGAGGTAACATGCTAAACGTCGAAGTCCACGCAGAACTACTAGTGAGACTGAAGTCTCTCTGAAAAAATTTAAATTAAGGAAACGTGAGTACAAATGTACCCAACAAGACTTACATCAGAACTATCTATATATGCATCAGTATCAACAAAAGGGGTGGTGGGGTTTAACTGCAGCAAGCCAGCTTTGACTCAGTGGCTATCCTGAGCTACGATTGCATGTAACTCTTTTGGGGTGGCGCACACGAGTCCACATATTCACCATATCAATACACCACTATGGATCCTCTCCCGTCTCCCTACGAGAACGCCGTCCATAGCACTCACGCTTATCTTGCACATTTTAGAGTATCCACTTTCACTTGTCTATGAACTGTATAGGCAACCCAGAAGTCCTTTACCGCGGACGCAGCTATTCGAATAGATCATGTTAACCCCGCAGGGGTGTACTTCTTCACACACGCTCTCACCACTTATCGCCGTTTACACGACATGTACTCAGCAACCTTCAAGCGGAAGCCCAGCGAGGGTGTCGGCCACGACCTGACTAACCACACAAGTATCTTGTCTAGGTTTATCGCCTATTCGATTCCATCCGCAAGGAGATCTGGCCGGGGTTTCGCTCACGGCCCCAAACGATGAGAGCAGGGTTCCCGAGGCACCAAACGGGCATCCCGGTACACCGTGCCTCGTGTCTCTACCGCATCATAGCCCACCCCTAGGGTCAGAACTACGCATGGCCCCCAACACATATCCTACAACCACAAGAAACTAGTTGCAACTCCTGGACAGAGATCAAGGCGATTAATAAGTCGAGAAGGGCACTTAAGCATTCCAATGCATGGTAGTAGCTGTTCATGGATCACAAACACAGAACTCAGTTCCTGAGGACGCTTTCAATGAGACAACCCACCATGTACTCCTACATGGCCTCTCACCACTACCTTTAGCAAATCGTGTTCACACGCTTAGCTCTCAACAGTAGGACATGTTCACCACATTCCAATTCATCCCCGATGAATCAGACCTGTCTCAACTCTAAGCAGTAGCAGGCATGAGAACAAGCATGAATGAGTAGGCACATCAGGGCTCAAACAACTCCTACTCATGCTAGTGGGTTTCATCTATTTACTGTGGCAATGACAGGTCATGCAGAGGAAAGGGGTTCAATTACCGCAATATGTAACAGTTGAAGCGTTGTTGTCCTAATGCAGTAAAAGAGAGCAGAAGCGAGAGAGTGGGATTGTATCAGAATGAACAAGGGGGGTTTGCTTGCCTGGCACTTCTGAATATAATATAGTTCTTCATCGATGTCATCGATCTCGTCGTCGGAACTACGTCCACTGAGAGGGAACAAATACCGGCAAACAAGAGGGAACACAATCAATGCAATGCGACAAAATGATGCATGAATGTGACATGGCAATATGCTGTTAATTGAGCTAATACAACTAGCAACAAGTTAAATGAAGTTGGTTTGAACCCTAGATTCAAATTCAAACTCCATATGTTAATATTCAAATGTCATTTAATTGGTTTGACCTGATCAGCAGGTTTAACTTTCTTTAACATGCATGAAACAAGTATCAATGGATAGATTGGATTTTTCTGATAATTTTTCATATATAACTTATTTCATTTGGAGTTACGGTTTAATTTCTATGATTTTTCAAAGTTTAAGTCATTTTTTAGAATTTCCAGGATTATAATTAATCCAGAAAATTATGAACTGCGTCAGCATTGTGTAAGCATGACATCAGTAGGTCAACAGACTGGGTCCAGGTCAAACCTGACGTGTTGGCACCACTCGTCAGTGACACAGTTCATTAACTAACTAGTTAGGGGTTAGTTTAGGCACTAATCCAGCTTTGACCAGGGACTGGGCCCACATGTCAGCAAGTCAGTGGGTTAGTTAAGTTTAACTGGAAACTAAACCGAGGTTAGCAGGGCCCTGGGCCCACTAGTCAGTGACCTAGTGGTCATTAGGTTAGTGGTTAACCGGTGTTTAACCGGAGCTAGGCCGCCGGCGACGTACAGAAACGGCGGCAATGCTCGGGTTTCGTTCTTCTTCGACCAAACGGACGGTGGAGGGGCTCTACATGCTCAGCACGACGCGGCGCGTTGACGGGTGGCTGCGGCAGGTGCCGGGGTGGACTCTAACGGCGGCGGTGGCGGTGGCAAGCTCAGGCGGCGGCCGGAGCTCGGGCGAGCTCGGGTTCGGCGTTAAGGGGCATAGCATGAGGGGTTAGTGCGTGTGTTCGGCTCCTGGGAGCACGGTGAGCACGGAAACATGCTCAAAGGCAGGTGGCTGCAGCTGTGGCCATGACAGCGACAAGGCACGGCGGCGGCGAGCTTCGGCTCTGATGGAAAAGGCGGCTACGACGAGAAAAACGCCACGGGGTTAATGGGGAAGTGGCTGGGAGCTCACAACGCATCCGATGGAATCGTCGGAGAGCTCGGGGACGCGCTGGTGATGGTGAATCAACGACGACGACGCTCGGTACAGGAGGTTGAAGATGAGCTTTCAAGGCGGCGTCACGGGGCATCCAGCGATGTGATCTCCGACTTGAGGGTGCGGTGTTCGACGGCGGAGTAGTGGAACACGATAGCGGGGCGAGGGATAGCCGGTGGCCGCGAGAACAGCGAGCGGCGGCGACGAGCTCCGCTCGGGTTGCTCTGTTCTTGCGATACAGAGACGAGAAGGAAGGGATGGGGACGAGGGGGAGTGAGAGAGGGTCGAGGGGGGTCGCGAGGCGCTCATAGGCGCGTCGGGGTAGCGACGGGAAGCAGGAGGTGGCGCGGCGCGTGGCCAGCGTGCAGCGAGCACGCGCGCGTCCTTCTATCGAGGGACGAAGACGACATGGGTGTTGCGGTGGTGGGCTGGGCTAGTCAACTGGACCACCAGGTAGGTTTGGGCCAGGTAAGTTTTCTCTCTCTCATTTCTTTCCGTTTTCTAAATTCTGCTGTAGGTTTTGAGCTTTAGGACAGCTACTATGGCATTTCCTAAAATCCTGGAAATAATCATGGACACTTCCTCAATTATTTAAGTGGCCCACAAATAATTCCAGCATTATTTGAGCACTTAAATTATTTATAGTATTTAAATGCCCAAAGTCAAATACAATATGATTTAATTCAAAAATCCAGAGTGGCCTAGAAAAATGTGCACCATTTTTGGCAGAGGTTCTGGACCAATTCAAAAATGATGAACTTTTCTCAAGAGCATTTTGGGTTCATTGAAAAATATTTACTTGAACCTATTTGAGTTTCATTTGGTGCTAGGGTTTATCAAACCCCATTTCAAATTTCTTTAATTTAAACATGACGCAAGGATGATGATGCAACTAATTACAAACAAATTCTAGGGCTGTGACATCTGTCCAATCATTGATGAAATCCACAAGTGCTTGGGACTTGATGGTCGTACAGGGCACATATTTTAAACCATAAGGTCCAAGCTCAATGGCCCATTTAGCAACCCGGCCTGTGGCTTCCCTGTTCTGGATGATGTCTCCTAAAGGAGCAGAGCTAACCACAGTAATGGGATGACCCTGAAAATATTGCTTGAGCTTCCGGCTTGCCATGAAGACCCCATACACAAGTTTCTGCCAATGCGGATACCTTTGTTTGGACTCAATAAGCACCTCACTGATGTAATAAACCAGCCGTTGAATTGGGTATTCCTTGCCTGCCTCTTTCCTTTCCACCACAATAGCTACACTGACGGCCCGGCTATTAGCGGCCACATATAACAACAAAGGCTCCTAATCAATAGGGGCAGCTAGCACGGGCGGCTCAGCCAACTGTTTCTTTAGATCCTCAAATGCTTGATTAGCAGCGTCACTCCAAACAAAGTGATCTGTCTTCTTCATCATCTGATAAAGAGGAATAGCCTTCTCACCCAACCGGCTTATGAACCGGCTTAGAGCTGCAATACGGCCTGCCTGACGCTGAACATCATTGACACACGCCGGCTTTGCCAATGAAGTAATGGCTTTGATCTTCTCTGGGTTAGCTTCAATGCCTCTGTTAGAAACCAGAAATCCCAAGAGTTTGCCTGCTGGTACACCAAAGACACACTTGGCTGGGTTAAGCATCATCTTGTAGACCCGGAGATTGTCAAACGTCTCCTTCAAATCGTCAATCAGGGTCTCCTTCTTCCGCTGGTAAGTCGCCTGGGCACTCTTGAGCCCAAAAGGCATAGATACATAACAGAAGGCTCCTAACGGAGTAATGAAAGTTGTTTTCTCCTGGTCCTTAACTGCCATTTTGATCTGATGATAACCAGAATAAGCATCTAAAAAGCTCAAACGCTCACAACCCGTCATAGCATCAATGATTTGATCAATACGAGGGAGAGCAAACGGATCAGCCAGACAAGCCTTGTTTAAGTCCGTGTAATCCACACACATTTGCCAAGTACCGTTCTTCTTAAGCACCAGCACCGGGTTAGCCAACCACTCAGGATGGAAAACTTCAACGATAAACCCGACCGCTAAGAGCCGGACCACCTCCTCACCAATGGCCTTCCGCCTCTCCTCGTTAAATCGGTGAAGAAATTGCTTGACCGGCTTAACTTCGGATCAGTATTAAGAGTGTGCTCAGCGAGTTCTCTCGGTACACCCGGCATGTCTGAAGGCTTCCATGCAAAGATGTCCCCGTTCTCACGGATGAACTCGATGAGCGCGCTTTCCTATTTCGGATCCAGATTAGCGCTGATGCTGAACTGCTTAGATGAGTCGCCAGGGACGAAGTCAACCAATTTAGTATCATCTGCCGACTTAAACTTTAATGAAGGATCATGCTCTGTGGTTGGCTTCTTCAAGGACGTCATGTCTGCTGGGTCAACATTATCCTTGTAAAATTTCAGCTCCTCCATTGCACAAACCGATTCAGCATAAGCCGCATCACCTTCTTCACACTCCAGGGCCACCTTGCGACTCCCATGCACTGTGATGGTGCCCTTGTAACCCGGCATCTTAAGCTGCAAGTAAACATAACAAGGCCTCGCCATGAACTTAGTATAAGTCGGCCACCCAAACAGAGCATGATAAGGGCTCTTGATCTTGACCACTTCGAAGGTTAAAGTCTCAGACCTGGAATCATGCTTATCTCCAAAGGCAACTTCTAGAGATATCTTACCCACCGGGTAGGCTGACTTACCCGGCACGACACCATGGAAGACAGTGTTTGACGGCTTAAGATTTTTGTCAGTCAGTCCCATGCGACGGAAGGTCTCATAATAAAGTATGTTAATGCTGCTACCCCCATCCATGAGTACCTTGGTAAATTTATAGCCCCCAACCTGAGGCGCCACTACCAAAGCCAGGTGACCCGGATTATCAACCCGGGGTGGATGATCCTCACGACTCCATACAATAGGCTGCTCTGACCACCGTAGATAATGTGACACCGCTGGCTCAAAAGCGTTCACAGCTCTATTGTGAAGCTTCTGATCCCGCTTACACAAACTGGTGGTAAAAACGTGGTACTGCCCACTATTCAATTGCTTCGGATTGCTCTGATAACCAGACTACTGCTGCTGTTGATTCCCCTGATTACTCTGCTGATTGTAACCACCTTGGTTACCGTGGCCTTGAAACTCGGAACTTGAACCGCCGCCTCCGTGACCCGGACCATGAGAACCGGACCCTGATCCGCCATTCGGGCCATGGTGGCACTGGATGGACTCCCTAAAGCTTCTCATTATGCTCCAATCTTTCCACGAATGAGTAGCCGGCTTCTGATGCATTTCGTGTTTTGGATACGGCTGATTTAACATTGCATCAAGGTCAAATCTTGTCCTTTGAGCTGGCGGTCCCTTACGACGCTGGTTATAATTGCGCACACCGGTGTTAGCCACAAAATCATCAGCCTTGCGCTTACCGTTGCAGCCCTGATTGGTAGGATTGTACTGCTGTCCCTTCATGCCGCTACTCTTCTTTCCCTTTCCCGATCTTTCATCCTCAGAGTCGGGGTCCTTGGTACCATCAGAGTCGGCATACTTAACAAGATCCGCCATTAGAGTACCCATGTCATTGCAATGACGCTTGAGCCGTCCAAGCTTCTGCTTGAGTGGAGTAAAACGGCAATTTTTCTCCAACATCAGAATCGCTGAACCGATGTTTATGTTATCTGAAGAATGTATGATAGTCGAGACCCGACGTACCCAGCTGGTTGTTGACTCGCCCTCATCTTGAACACAAGAAACCAAATCCACAATTGACATGGGCTGCTTGCATGTATCTTTGAAATTCTGGATGAACCGGGCCTTCAGCTCCTTCCATGACCCGATGGAATTAGCCGGCAGCCCCTTCAACCAGGTACGAGTCGTCCCCTCCAGCATCATGGTGAAGTACTTGGCGTACGCAGCCTCACTAACACCCATCATCTCCATAGCCATCTCATAACTCTCAACCCAGGCCTCAGGGGGCTGATCTGCTGTGTAATTGGGCACCTTACGAGGGCTTTTGAAATCCTTGGGCAAGCGCTCGTTCTGTGCCGCCGTTAGACACGGCACACCGAAAGCTCTAGAAGTTACACCCGCCTCAACTGAAGCCGTCGGGTAAGCCGACGCATGCTGATGAGCCGCTAGATGAGCCGCCAGCTCGGCCTCCCGACGCGCTCTGCCCTGGTCCACCAAATCCTATGCATTGGCACCATTGCGCTCCGGGTCATGACCATGAGGTTGGTTACGATGTCGCTCAGTACTCGAAACTGCTGGCGAGTCAATATGACTACTGTAGCTCCGGCTCGGACGAGGGGTTGAATGAATCTGGCCGCGACTATAGGAGTAAGCCTGCTGCTGTATCAAAGCCGTTTGAAGAAGCTCCCTGGCCCTTCTGGTTTCAATCGCCGTCGGGGTCTCGCCCTCGACCGGTAGAGCCGCCAATCGCGTAGCTGCAGCAATCATGTTGTCTAGAGGGGTGGAGTAATGACCCGGCGGCGTCACTACACGCTGAGGCGGGGTGTTATCCATATGCGGAGAACCGACCACGCGCGGCTGACCCGGCACTCCACCTCCTGGCGCCTCAACCATCTGGTTTATCACCGGCGGATTACTAGCCCCCGCTCCGGGTGTGTTGAAGAGGTCCCTCGACTCATAAACTTAGGGCAGACGACTCCGGTGTTTCCTCCTCAAGACTTCGTTTGAAGCATTCTGATCCACCATAAGCCGGTATGAATCTGCTTGAATCCGCTGCGCTTGGGCGTTCAAAACGGCCCGTTCCGCAGCCATCCTGGAGTTTTCCGCTGCCAAGTTCGCCTTAGCTCCGCGATCTCATCACACAATTTAGCCACTTCTACCTTATGATGTTCCTGGTTGTCTGGGGTTACACCAACCTCCATGAGAGTCGCCAGAGCATCTAGTAGATCTGCCAAAACTTGAGCCGGCGGGCGTGCTGAACCGCCAGCACCTGCTGCTGTCACCGCCGCGGCACTGGAAGTCATGGCCGCGGCGGCTGTTGAACCAAGAACCGGCTGAGTGCTAGCCATGAAGATTGCCACCCTATTTGGCGGCTCACGGGGGTCCGGAATACTGTCACCATCGGAACAGCCCCAAGCCGTCCGTCTTGTAGTTGATACATTGAGTTGGTCTCGCCTGTGGACGACTCATCATCAGAGTAGATGGCCGTCTCACCGCCAGACACGGAACCTTCCAATTCAGCCCCATGGATAGATCCAACAAAGGCACGCTTCACGGTGGGCTTAACTCGGGCGGGTCGTGCACACTGAGCCATCTCGATGATGTCGGTGCAGATGTCCGGCTGAGGGCCCGGTTTGCCGATCTTGCCGATGAAGACGTGGATTCCGCCGAAGGGGCCCCGGTACCCATACTCAATAGAGCCGGCATCGGGACCCCAGCCTGCTGATACGTCTCCAACGTATCTATAATTTATGAAGTATTCATGCTATTATATTATCCTTATAGGATGTTTTATATGCATTTATATGCTATTTTATATGATTTTTGGGACTAACCTATTAACCTAGAGCCCAGTGTGAGTTTCTGTTTTTTCCTTGTTTTTGAGTATCGCAGAAAAGGAAAACCAAACGGAGTCCAATTGACCTGAAACTTGACGGAGCTTATTTTTGGACCAGAAGAAGGCCATGGAGTAAAAGAGTTGGGCCAGAAGAGTCCCGGGCTGCCCACGAGGGTGGGAGGCGCGCCCACCCCCTGGGCACGCCCCCCTACCTCGTGGATAGCACGGAGACCCCCCTGACTTGTTCTCGATGCCAAAACCTCTTATATGTACAGAAACCCCCAGAACATAACCTAGATCGGGAGTTCCGCCGCCGCAAGCCTCTGTAGCCACTAAAAACCAATCGGGACCCTGTTCCGGCACCCTGCCGGAGGGGGGATCCTTCTCCGGTGGCCATCTTCATCATCCCGGTGCTCTCCATGACGAGGAGGGAGTAGTTCACCCTCGGGGCTGAGGGTATGTACCAGTAGCTATGTGTTTGATCTCTCTCTCTCTCTCTCATGTTCTTGAGTTGGCACGATTTTGATGTATCGCGAGCTTTGCTATGGAGAGCGCTGGGATGATAGCAAAGCTCGCGATACATCAAGATCGTGCCGAATCAAGAACACGAGAGAGAGAGATCAAACACATAGCTACTAGTACATACCCTCAGCCCCGAGGGTGAACTACTCCCTCCTCGTCATGGAGAGCGCCGGGATGATGAAGATGGCCACCGGTGAGGGATCCCCCCTTCGGCAGGGTGCCCGAACAGGGTCCCGATTGGTTTTTGGTAGCTAAAGAGGCTTGCGGCGGCAGAACTCCCGATCTCGGTTATTTTCTGGAGGTTTCTGTATTTATAGAAATTTTTGGCGTAGGTCTCATGTCAGGGGGTCTCCGAGCCGTCCACGAGATAGGGGATGCGCCCCCACCCTCGTGGGCAGCCCCGGACTCTTCTAGCCTAACTCTTTTACTCCGGGGGCTTGTTTTGGTCCATAAAAAATCACCAAAAATTGGCATGTCAATTGGACTCCGTTTGGTATTCCTTTTCTGTAAAACTCAAAAACAAGGAAAAAACAGAAACTGGCACTGGGCTCTAGGTTAATAGGTTAGTCCCAAAAATCATATAAAATAGCATATAAATGGATATAAAACATCCAAGATTGATAATATAATAGCATGGAACAATCAAAAATTATAGATACGTTGGAGACGTATCGAGCATCCCCAAGCTTAATTCCTGCACGTCCTTGAGTAGGTAAATGATAAAAACAGAATTTTTGATGTGGAATGCTACCTAACATATTTATCAATGTAATCTTCTCTATTGGCAAGAATATTCAGATCCATATGATTCAAGACAAAAGTTTAATATTGACATGTAAACAATAATACTTCAAGCATACTAACAAAGCAATCATGTCTTCTCAAAATAACATGGCCAAAGCAAGCTATCCCTAAAAAATCATATAGTCTGGCTATGCTCTATCTTCATCACACAAAATATTTGAATCATGCACAACCCCGATGACAAGCCAAGCAATTGTTTCATACTTTTGATGTTCTCAAACTTTTTCAATCTTCACACAATACATGAGCGTGAGCCATGGACATAGCACTATAGGTGAATAGAATGGTGGTTGTGGAGAAGACAAAAAAGGAGAAGATAGTCTCACATCAACTAGGCGTATCAACGGGCTATGGAGATGCCCATCGATAGATATCAATGTTAGTGAGTAGGGATTGTAATGAATCAAGAGTGACATGTATGAAATATTTATGAAGGTGGCTTCGCCACAAATACGATGTCAACTACATGATCATGCAAAGCAATATGACAATGATGGAGCGTGTCATAATAAACGGAACAGTGGAAAGTTGCATGGCAATATATCTCGGAATGGATATGGAAATGACATAATAGGTAGGTATGGTGGCTGTTTTGAGGAAGGTATATAGTGGGTGTATGGTACCGGCGAAAGTTGTGCGGTATTAGAGAGGCTAGCAATGGTGGAAGGGTGAGAGTGCGTATAATCCATGGACTCAACATTAGTCATAAAGAACTCATATACTTATTGCAAAAATCTATTAGTTATCGAAATGAAGTACTACACGCATGCTCCTAGGGGGATAGATTGGTAGGAAAAGACCATCGCTCGTCCCCGACCGCCACTCATAAGGAAGACAATCAATAAATAAATCATGCTCCGACTTCATCACATAACGGTTCACCATACGTGCATGCTACGGGAATCACAAACTTAACACAAGTATCTCTCAAATTCACAACTACTCAACTAGCATGACTCTAATATCACCATCTTCATATCTCAAAACAATCATAAGGAATCAAACTTCTCATAGTATTCAATGCACTTTATATGAAAGTTTTTATTATATCCCTCTTGGATGCCCATCATATTAGGACTAAATTCATAACCAAAGCAAATTAACATGCTGTTCTAAAGACTCTCAAAATAATATAAGTGAAGCATGAGAGATCAACAATTTCTTCAAAATAAAACCACCACCGCGCTCTAAAAAGATATAAGTGAAGCACTAGAGCAAACGACAAACTACACCGAAAGATATAAGTGAAGATCAATGAGTAGTTGAATAAATATGTAACTATGTGAAGACTCTCCAACATTGAAGAATTTCAGATCTTGGTATTTTATTCAAACAGCAAGCAAAACAAAAGAAAATAAAATGACGCTCCAAACAAAACACATATCATGTGGTGAATAAAAATATAGCCTCAAGTGAAGTTACCGATAGTCGAAGACGAAAGAGGGGATGCCATCCAGGGCATCCCCAAGCTTAGGCTCTTGGTTGTCCTTTAATATTACCTTGGGGTGCCTTGGGCATCCCCAAGCTTAGGCTCTTGCCACTCCTTATTCCATTGTTCATCGAATCTTTACCCAAAACTTGAAAACTTCACAACACAAAACTCAACAGAAAACTCGTCAGCTCCGTTAGTATAAGAAAATAAATCACCACTTAGGTGCTGTTGTGAACTCATTCTAAATTCATATTGGTGTAATATCTACTGTATTCCAACTTCTATATGGTTCATACCCTCCGATACTACTCATAGATTCATCAAAATAAGAAAACAACACATAGAAAACAGAATCTGTAAAAAAACAGAGCAGTCTATAGCAATCTGATTTGTTCGAATACTTCTGGAACTCCAACAATTCTAAAAAACTAGGACAACCTGGATAATTTGTATATTGATCTTCTGCAAAACAAATTAGCATTTTATCAAGTTCTGGTGAATTTTAACAATTATTTCCGTGAGCACAAAGTTTTTGTCTTTTCAGCAAGATCAAACAACTATCACCCAAGAAGATCCTATTGGTTCTACTTGGCACAAACACTAATTAAAACATAAAACTACATCTAACCAGAGGCTAGATGAATTATTTATTACTAAACATGAACAAAAAGCAAGGAACAAAAATAAAATTGGGTTGCCTCCCAACAAGCGCTATCATTTAACGCCCCTAGCTAGGCATGATGATTTCAATGATGCTCACATAAAAGATAAGAATTGAAACATAAAGAGAGCATCATGAAGAATATGACTAGCACATTTAAGTCTAACCCACTTCCTATGCATAGGGATTTTGTGAGCAAACAACTTATGGGAACATGAAACAACTAGAATAGGAAGGTAAAACCAGCAAATCTTCAAGATTTTCAACACATAGAGAGGAAACTTGATATTATTGCAATATGTAGAAGCATATGATCCTCTCTCATAATAATTTTCAGTAGCATCATGAATGAATTCAACCATATAACCAGCGCATAAGGCATTCTTTTTCATGATCTACTTGCATAGAAATTTTACTACTCTCCACATAAGCAAATGTATTATCATCAATAGTAGTGGGAGCAAACTCAACAAAATAACTATCATGTGAAGCATAATCCAATTGAAAATTAAAATCATGATGGCAAGTTTCATGGTTATCTTTATTCTTTATAGCATACGTGTCATCACAATAATCATCATAAATAGGAGGCATGCTTTCATCATAATAAATTTGCTCATCAAAACTTGGGGGACTAAACATATCATCTTCATCAAACATAGCATCCCCAAGCTTGTGGCTTTGCATATCATTAGCATCATGGGTATTCAAAGAATTCATACTAACAACATTGCAATCATTCTCATCATTCACATATTTTATGCCAAGCATTCTATGTAATTCTTCTTCTAGTACTTGAGCACAATTTTCCTTCCCATCATTTTCACGGAAGACATTAAAAAGATGAAGCATATGAGGCACCCTTAATTCCATTTTTTGTAGTTTTCTTTTATAGACTAAACTAGTGATAAAACAAGAAACTAAAAGATTCGATTGCAAGATCTAAAGATATACCTTCAAGCACTCACCTCCCCGGCAACGACGCTAGAAACTGCTTGATGTCTACTACACAACCTTCTTCTTGTAGACGTTGTTGGGCCTCCAAGTGCAGAGGTTTGTAGGACAGTAGCGAATTTCCCTCAAGTGGATGACCTAAGGTTTATCAATCCGTGGGAGGCATAGGTTGAAGATGGTCTCTCTCAAACAACCCTGCAACCAAATAACAAAGAGTCTCTTGTGTCCCCAACACACCCAATACAATGGTAAATTGTATATGTGCACTAGTTCGGCGAAGAGATGGTGATACAAGTGCAATATGGATGGTAGATATAGGTTTTTGTAATCTGAAAATATAAAAACAGCAAGGTAACTAATGATAAAAGTGAGCACAAACGGTATTGCAATGTGTTGAAACAAGGCCTAGGGTTCATACTTTCACTAGTGCAAGTTCTCTCAACAATAATAACATAATTGGATCATATAACTATCCCTCAACATGCAACAAAGAGTCACTCCAAAGTCACTAATAGCAGAGAACAAACGAAGAGATTATGGTAGGGTACGAAACCACCTCAAAGTTATCCTTTCAGATCGATCTATTCAAGAGTACGTAGTAAAATAACATGAAGCTATTCTTTCCATTCAATCTATCCTAGAGTTCGTACTAGAATAACATCTTAAGACGCAAATCAACCAAAACCCTAATGTCACCTAGATACTCCAATGTCACCAGAAGTATCCGTGGGTATGATTATACGATATGCATCACACAATCTCAGATTCATCTATTCAACCAACACAAAGAACTTCAAAGAGTGCCCCAAAGTTTCTACCGGAGAGTCAAGACAAAAACATGTGCCAACCCCTATGCATAAGTTCACAAGGTCACTGAACCCGCAAGTTGATCACCAAAACATACATCAAGTAGATCACGTGATATCCCATTGTCACCACAGATAAGCACATGCAAGACATACATCAAGTGTTCTCAAATCCTTAAAGACTCAATCCGATAAGATAACTTCAAAGGGGAAACTCAATCCATTACAAGAGAGTAGATGGGGAGAAACATCATAAGATCCAACTATAATAGCAAAGCTCGCGATACATCAAGATTATGCCGAATCAAGAACACGAGAGAGAGAGATCAAACACATAGCTACTGGTACATACCCTCAGCCCCAAGGGTGAACTACTCCCTACTCGTCATGGAGAGCGCCGGGATGATGAAGTTGGCCACTGGTGAGGGATCTCCCCTCAGGCAGGGTGCCGGAACAGGGCCCCGATTGGTTTTTGGTGGCTACAGAGGCTTGCGGCGGCGGAACTCCCGATCTCGGTTATTTTCTGGAGGTTTCTGTATTTATAGGAATTTTTGGCGTAGGCCTCATGTCAGGGGGGTCTCCGAGCCGTCCACGAGACAGGGGGGTGCGCCCAGGGGGGTAGGGCGCGCCCCCCACCCTCGTGGGTAGCCCGGGACTATTCTAGCCCAACTCTTTTACTCCGGGGGCTTCTTTTGGTCCATAAAAAATCATCAATAATTGGCACGTCAATTGGACTCCGTTTGGTATTCCTTTTCTGTAGAACTCAAAAACAAGGAAAAAACAGAAACTGCACTAGGCTCTAGGTTAATAGGTTAGTCCCAAAAATCATATAAAATAGCATATAAGTGCATATAAAACATCCAAGATTGATAATATAATAGCATGGAACAATAAAAAATTATAGATACGTTGGAGACGTATCACGTATCCCTTGATCCCATCGAAGCTACCCTTCAAGAACTCAAAACCACCTTGTGCGGGCCCCACGGTGGGCGCCAACTGTCGTGGAAGTGTCACGACAGATGTCCTCATGGATGGACTTAGTTGTGGAGCCATTGCGGCGAGGTTAGCTTAAAGGGGTTAAACAGGACAAAGGACATGAGGAGTTTATACTGGTTCGGCCCCTGGCGGTGAAGGTAAAGGCCTAATCCAGTTTGAGGTGGTATTGCTAGGGTTTCGATGACCAGGGAGCAAATACGCTTTTCCTAGCTCTTGATTTGTTGTTTCTTGCCCTAAGCTGCTACCGGGTCGTCCCCTTATATACACGGGTTGACGCCCTGCGGCCTACAGAGTCCCGGCCGGCTCATACAACGTGTCCGGCTCGGTGACTTATCTTACATGCCTTACATTCCAAGTCTATGCATACATGGCGGTTTACACTTATGGGCCTTAAGCTGCCTTCGGGCTTGGCCTTTTAACAAGCCTGTCTATGAACCGCCATCTTTAATATACTCTTGGGCTTCATTTAGATTAAAGATGACCCGGCCCCTCCTGGGCGGGTCATATCTGATAGTCATATCCCCAACACCGCTGGTCAATGGTTTATTTTTATTGAATCTCGAACGTGATGTTACACATATTCGTAGTGTGAATGCCAAAAGATGTAAGGTTGATAATGATAGCCCACATACTTGTGGCACTGCCGCCTTGGTCACATTGGTGTCAAACTCATGAAGAAACTCGATGCAGATGGACTTTTGGAGTCTCTTGATTATGAATCATTTGGCACGTGTGAACCATGCCTCATGGGCAAAATGACCAAGACTTCGTTCTTCGGAACAATGGAGCGAGCAACCAACTTGTTGGAAATAATACATACTGATGTATGCGGTCCAATGAGCGTTGAGGATCGCGGTGGCTATCGTTATGTTCTCACCCTCACTGGTGACTTAAGTAGATATGGGTATGTCTACCTAACGAAACACAAGTCTGAGAACTTTGAAAAGTTCAAGGAATTTCAGAACGAGGTAGAGAATCAATGTGATAGGAAAATAAAGTTCTTACGATCAGATCGTGGAGGAGAATATTTGAGTCACGAGTTTGGCACACACTTAAGGAAATGTGGAATTGTTTCACAACTCATGCCGCCTGGAACACCTTAGCGAAATGGTGTGTCCGAACGTCGTAATCGCACTCTATTGGATATGGTGCGATCTATGATGTCTCTTACCGATCTACCGCTATCATTTTGGGGTTATGCTTTAGAGACTGCCGCATTCACTCTAAATAGGGCACTGTCTAAATCCGTTGAGACGACACCATATGAATTATGGTTTGGGAAGAAACCTAAGTTGTCGTTTCTGAAAGTTTGGGGATGCGATGCTTATGTCAAGAAACTTCAACCTGAAAAGCTCGAAGCCAAATCGAAAAAATGCGTCTTCATAGGATACCCTAAGGAAACTATTGGGTAAACCTTATACCTCAGATCCGAGGGCAAGATCTTTGTTGCCAAGAATGGATCCTTTCTGGAGAAAGAGTTTCTCTTGAAAGAAATAAGTGGGAGGAAACTAGAACTTGGTGAGTTACCCCCTCTTGAACCAAAAAGTAGCGCAGCTCAGGAATATGTTTCTGTGGTGCCTGGCCTCCTGAGCCGCCAGAACGCTCCGCAGGGGGCATTGGAAGGTGACAACCTGAAAGTGCGTTAAGTCGACTAGAGGGGGGGGGGTGAATAGGCGATTTTTGTGAATTCTTCACTGAGGAATTTCAGGGTGAGGAAATTCCTAAGCGAAGAACTACTTGCAGCGGAATAAGTACTTAGATGCATACATGACATAACATAAACATGGACATCATGATGAAATGAAAACAAACACAGAGTACAGAAAGCGTAAGCACAGGATAAAACAGGATGAAGACAAACAGACTGAAGAAATTGAACTGAGGAAATTGAGAAAGTCTTCAGTCAAAGTCTTCAAACAGATATGAACAAGCACACAACATAGTAATGAGGAAATGGAAGGGTTGAGGAAATAGAACCAGTTAGGTCGGTGAAGACAATGATTTGGTAGACCAGTTCCAACTGTTGTGACAGTTGTACGTCTGGTTGGAGCGACTAGGTATTTAAACCTAAGGACACACAGTCCCGTACACACAGTCCTCACCGTATTCTCCTTGAGCTAAGGTCACACAGACCTCGCCCAATCACTCGTTGTAAGTCTTCGGGTGACTTCCAAACCTTCACAAACTTGGTCACTCGACGATCCACAATTTCCTCTTGGATGCTCTAGACCATGACGCCTAACCGTTTGGAAGATGCACAGTCTTCAAAGGTAACAAGCGTCGGATGAAAGAAGTCCAGATAACCCCCCGAGATTTCATGAATTGGCCAGTTTACCCCCTGAGGTCAAAAACAGGGCACTTGACCCCCTCATCTTTCCCAAACCAGGGAAGGCACACCCTAACCCCGATAAATGTGGTTTTACAGGCGGTTTTGCATACGCGGCAGGGTTGAGCAAGAATGGCTGTCCCTCTGGCACGAAGGCGTCATCCTTGCCGTCACCATCCTCGGCCTGCTGGAGCTGGACGTGACGGGCCCATCTAGAAGGGAAGAGAAGTAGGAGGGCAACATGGAATAGAGGAGTTCGCTTCGGCAACATTGCGGCCGAGGCGCGCGGATGCCTCCCCAGGATCAGGGGCGAAGCTACGTACAGCTAGCCGGTGTCACTGGCACCGAGTGCAATTTGCATTTATTTAATGGTTTAGTGTGTAGGCCATTCAATTGTTTGATATGTAGGCATGTGTTCTTCTATGTGGACATCGGGTAATTTTAAGTCTGGATCCGCCCCTGCCCAGGATTCAGGCGGAGGTCGGTGATAAGCCGGTCGATCTTGTTGAGGACAAGGCAAGGGAGGAGTCGGAAGCTCTCGGCGAAGGCCCTCTGCAGCATGGCGCGCGTCTGATTGCCAAGGTCGTCTACGACGATGAGCGTCGAGTCAGCCACTGGTGCGGACGGCGAAGACCTCGGAGCAGAACTCTGTGTGGCTGGGGCAGTGTGTGCTGCCTATATCGGCTCTGCTGCGCATCCAGCGCTAGGCCGACAACCATTCCCGTGTCTACTGGCCAGCACGACGCTGCCACGCCGGTGGCCACTAGCCCACCACCACGCGAAAACTACACCCCATGCATCACACATCACGCATCCTCCAATTCACGCAATGGATACACACGCCTTCATGCACACGTACAGAAGACTAAAGAAGTTAGCTAGCTACTAGCAGAATAGCACCATCAATAGACAAAGACGCAAACACGTAAGGAAGGCCATGTCGTGATTCGAGGAGCTTGTGGTCTGCTTGATCGTCTGGGCCACCATCGCCTGCTAATCCGTGTTGCTCGCAAGGAAATAGCACCGGCGACAGGCCCGGCGAAGATAGGATGGGTCGTGGGACTTTCAAGCATCGTGTGCCAGGCAAAGAGAAAAGAACTTCAAGCCGAGATCAACTAGAAAGAACCAAACCGCACCACAGATGGGAAACAAGAGCTCGAAACCGCGATGTAGATGCCACGTAAGCAAAACAGCCACTAAATAGCACCCAGGGGTGATTTGTCCGGTTTTGCAAAGCTTAGGGGGCTAGACATCCGGTTTTAGAGCTGAGGGGGTTAAGTAGTCGATTGGTGAAAGTCCATGGGGGCATGTGGACTTCTTTCAGCGTCGGATCCACACAGGAACAATTTATTTAGTGATGCTCAATCACTTGGGTTTGTAGGTGTTTGGGTTTGGGGTTTCCTCACTTGATGATGTTCGCTCAAAGTCCTCGGGGGATGGGATGCTCTCAATGACAAGTGTCAGTTTCTCCCGGAGCAGCCAACCATCTAGTGGTAGTAGGGGGCGGCTATTTATAGCCTAGGGAGCAGCCCAACATGATAAGACATAAATGCTCTTCAATGATATGACCGTTAGGTGGGTAGATACTTTGGGACAGCTCGCGCGTAGCACAGCAACGCCCGGAAATTTGAGACTCAAATTCCTTAGGGCTATCATGTTCCTCACTTGTAGGCAATCCGCACTGGCGGATTCCTAACTCCTCAACCAGAACAATTCCTCAGAGACAAGAAGACCTTCATCTCTGTCACTAAAGAAATTGACTGAACTGCATGAGATTTCCAATGGCTTCACTAGAAAGGATTGGTAGGTGTATGATTTTGAGATGAGCATCACTTGCAAACTTTTCCTTAGTTTTTCCTCGACCCCCTTTAACAGTACGGTGTTTCCTATGACTCAAGAAAGAGAAAATGAAACTGCGAAAACAAAAGTCTTCACGATTCATATTCCTCGCATGAATATCAAGTCTTCACGGTCACACCAATTTCTTCACTTTCAAAGTCTTCAGAAATCCAAAGTCTTAAGTTGAACACATTCATTTTTAGGGGCCAACTTTCTCTGTAATTATCACACTCCTCATAGACTTATAGACCTGTGTACACTCACAAATGCATCAGTCCCTTAACCTATAAGTCTTCAATACACCAAAATCACTAAGGGGCACTAGATGCACTTACAATCTCCCCCTTTTTGGTGATTGATGACAATATAGGTTAAGTTTCCAACGGGGATAAACATATGAAGTGTAAATACTGATATTGAGGAATTTGATTGCAAGATATAGAAGAACTCCCCCTGAAGATGTGCATAGTGAGGAATTTGCTTTTGAAGCAATGCACATTTTGAAGAGTAGAATCATGGAGATCTCCCCCTATATCTTGTAATTCATACACGCATTTAACATATGATACGAAGAATTTGAAATGCATGATGAAATATGGTGACTGATGTAATTCAACATGCGTGCATTTAACATATGATATGAAGAATTTGAAATGCATGATGAAATATGGTGACTGATGTAATTCAGCATGCGTGCATTTAACATATATGAGGAAATAGCATGCAGAAGAACATAGCAAAAGTATCAGACCACCATCGGGTTTAAGTTTGCAACTCGATCCAACAAAGTTTTCAAAAGAATGAGAGTTGTAACTTAGCAAAAAACGCCCGTATATAGACCCGCTTGAAGACTAACTAAAATTTCCCCCCCTTTGTCATCGAATGACCAAAAGGGACGAAAAGTGAGGACTAACGCCCGTGAAGAATATCATCATGAAGTCGATGGAGGAGCGCCAACGTTGTTGGGGTCGGTTGTTGAAGTAGGGCCTGCCGCAGTGTCGTCCAAATATTCATGCTCATCAGTCTCGCGCGATGAAGAATATGAGCTGGCTACCAAGGAAGGAACTTCGATTTTCTTGAATTTCTTTGCCGGTGGCTGAGACCAGTCAAAGTCTTGCTTGAAGCCCATCTGCTTCAGATCTTCTTCACCATAAAGATGAGACAGAATAACCTAGGTGCGATTGAATACTTGATGGAGGTAGTAGTGGTTCTTCTTCACTGAATTGTGCGTAGCAGTCATGTTGTGAAGAATTGAACCAAACTGACGCTTAACCCATTTGTGGTTGCGATCGACCTTCTGGTGAAGACTGAGGTGAAGATCACGATCAGTCATCACCCTTGGAGTTGTGCCTTGAGGATTTTGCTTTGAGGCATTGGCTCCAGAGTCATGAGTGGAAGAGTCATCATTGGTGGAGTAAGATGAAGCTTTGCGGAACTGACCATCCAATGGACGAATGCCTTCATCAATAACAGTAGTAGCCTTGCCCTTTTCATCAGCTGAGGAAAATGTCCGCTTGAGGACTTCAGTGGGGGACAAGTAGCTGCCATGGTTGAGTGTGTCAGCCTTGTAATTGATTGAAGACCTTAATCTGAGGAATCTCATAATCCAGGGAGCGTAAGGCTTCAATTCAAAAGGGGACAATGCAACATTGGCCAGAGTCCTCATGAAGAAATCATGGTAGTTGGCAGGAATGCCATGAATGATGTTGAACAACAGATTCTTCATGATGCCAACGACCTCTTCTTCATTCGAGTCGTGGCCCTTGATTGGACTCAATGTCTTGGTCAGAATGCGATAGACAGTCCGTGGCACATATAGCAATTCCTTCACGAGGAATTTGGTCCTTGGGGCTTGACCGGGCTTTAGTGGCTTCGTCAACACTTGCATATAGTGATCAGTGAGTTCAGGTTCATGATATATACAATGAGCACCTTCAAGGGGACGACTGACAAGCAGGGCATGAAGCAATTCAGAGGGCGGTGCTTTGAAGTGAGTGTTTTCTGTCATCCAGTCCAACACCCAAGAGTTCACATCTTTAGCATTTCCTGTGATGTGCAGCATTGCATAGAACTGAAGAATTAGCTCTTCATTCCAATCACAGATATCGGTGCAGAAGTTGAGCAATCCAGCGTCATGAAGAACGCTGAGAACTGGTGTGAAGCACGGCAGCGATTCCATGTCCACATGAGGAATATGCTCATGGTCGAAGACTTTGTCCTTATCACAAAGTAGTGAAGAATAGAAGTTTGCTTGGCTGGCGGTCCAGAAACGCTTTCTTCGTAGGCGAGCAGAGTCATAGGGATTGTAATCTGTGAAGAACACATGCTCGTGGAAGAAGTCATCATCCTTGAAGTTTTGCTTCTTAGAGAAGGGATTCTTCTACTTGGGCCGAGGAGTATTAGTCAAAGTCATCAGAAGCTCAGGAATCACATTCTCAGCCACCACAGGCTGAGGAATTTCAGTTTCTGCTTCAGTTGCAGCCTGGGTCTTCTTTTCTTCATCAACATTTTCATCAGCACTAATGGCTGGAATTTCTTCAGGAATGGAAGGAGTGGTGTGAGGTTCATCAGAGCCCATTTGAACTTCAGTGTGCACTGGGGACTGAGGAATTTGTTGCAGTGGCGTGAACAAAGGAGACTTGGGGTGATGGCTTTCCCAAAAGTCATCATTCATCATAGGCGTGGTGCTCCCAATATCCACGTCTTCATCTTCTTCACTTAATTCTTCAACGCCTGCCTCTTCAGCTGTGAACTGAGGCATAGGCGATGAGATGACTGGGGTTGAAGGGATATTATCCGCTTCAATTTCTTCGTCGAACTGCTCTGAAGAAGCAGCAGAAGGAACGTCTTCATCTGATCCGCTTGGGATCTCATAATCTTCACCAAAAGGAACGAGTTCCTTAGATGGCATACTGGAGACAGGAACAATATCAATGGGATTCTCAAAAGAGCTTGTCAATGTCTTCATCTTCTTCGGGGCTGAAGAATCTGATGAAGCTGATGCTTTCCTTTTCTTCACTGCTGCTCGCTCTGCAGCCTTGGTTTTCTTCGCTTCTAATGCAGAAGGAAGAACTGGACTTGGTGTTGGTGCAGGAGGAGCAGAGGAAATTGGTACATTACCTCAGGCACACCTGATGCAGTTGGCCTGGTTGGTTCAGTTTCTTCAGGCTCAACGGTTGATGGCTCAGCTGGCCTGGATTGTTCTTTAGGCGCAACTCTAGTGGTTGCCCTGGCAATTTCATCAGCGGTTGGAATAGAGTCATCAGCCCTGGTACTAGCAGTTTCATCAGCAGCCTGATTTTCATCAGCGGTGCTGGCATGTTCTTCAGTCGGCTGAGCAGATGCTTCAGCCTGAGGAGATTCATGTTGCGTTGGGGCTGCAACATTGGTGGTGAATCCTTCAGCTAACTTGACAAATCTGACCTTGGATCCTAGCCAATCAGTGCCGTAGACGTTGAATTCATCACTGATTCCTTTAATCTCAGTTTGTATAGCAATGAGTTCATCAGTTGCCATGTTGACAACATTTTTCTTCAGAAAGCGCTCCTTTCTGTATTGAGCTTTCTTCAACTATCCGGCCTTCTCAAACTTCCATTTTTCTTCGCCAATGAAGGCGGTCAGCATGTGACTTTGGCCAGGAGTCAGCTTGAAGTCAGGCACAGGTGTGTTGGGGTCCTTGTGCCAGAGATCAATGTACTCAAGGATCAACTTTGGATCCAGTAAGAGAGGAACTTCACTTCCTTTGGCTCTAGCGGCCCTCTGCTCTCTATCTCTGATGATTTTGGCAAGTTCCTCATCATCAGCTTCGTCTTCATCGGACGGTACTTGAAAGGCAACCTGCTTCTTGTGAGGACTTGGTCTAGAGCCTCGTCCAGCAGTGGCCTTGGTCTTCAGCATAGTAGGGCCTGTTGAGAAATTTGGAGGAGCTGAAGAACTTGCAGAGGATCCCGAGGCAATTGATTTGCCTGAGGTCCTTTGACACGAGGCAAGATGCACAGGTGCTGAGGACTTTGCCGAAGGAGCAGGAGCAGCATGAGGAATTTTCTATGAGGGCTTGGCAGAACTGGGCCGTGATGGCATTGCTGAGGTGCTTGGCCGTGAGGGCATTGAAGCAGAAGCACTGGGCTATTGAGCGGGCTTCTTGGGCATAGCCTTCTTAGGCTTGCTAGCAGAGGCCTCAGTTGTGGCAGCAGCAGAATCTTCATTGAATTTCTTCACTGCCTCTTTTGCCATTTTGGCCAGTTTAGCTTGACGCTTGGCCCATTCAGCGGGAAATTCTTCACCACGTTTGATGCTAGAGGGATCAGCTTCTTGGCCAGGTGCCAGTGGAGGTCTTGGGCATGGAGGGTGTACAGCGAATTTCTTCATGTACTTTGGAGTGACATAACGATATTCCCTCCATTATCTGGCCCATCTCCCCTCTATCTTCTGAATGCGCACTTTGCGCTCATTCTTCGTTTCATGAGGAGGAGTGCAGTACCTTGCATAGATGTCATCTCGAATCTCAAACGCAGTGTTGACTTCAGGTTTCTTCCCTCCCTTCTGAGGTTTCTTGCCGTCAGCCATTTTCTTCAGCTGAGGAATCTGAAAAACAAAATTCTCTGAAGAGGTATGCAACTTTTCTTCGAGGAACGCTGCAAATGAGTTAAGTTGATGAGAACCTAGTGATTCAGCAACGGACATGTGTACCTGTGAACAGAGTATATGTGCGAAGAATTTGGAGAGGTCATATGCATTCTCAGAAGTTTTTGTAAGATGAACAAGTTTGAGGAATTTGACCTGATGTGTCTTGAGGAATTTCACTAAGCGTTCTTTGACTTAGGTTCCAGAGTTGTATAGATTGGAAATCCACACAATTGAGGAATCTTGAAGAAAAATGTTGCTTAGGAAAACAGATCAAGAACATATGTTTGTGTTAGGTGTTTAGAGTGTGAAGATTGACGAATAAACACCTTTTGAAGATTTGAAGAAATCAAAGGAATCAACAAGGGCAGTGAAAATGACTTTTAATTACCCTTGACGAAGAACACGATGAACTGTGAATAGTAGATTTGAAGCTCGTCAGTTCAGATCTTCCACGCCCTAACTTGGCAGAGGAAGACAGCTATGGCGGCGGCGGAGTGAGGAAATCCGCGGCCGGCATGAGAACGACGGTGACGAGGTCGAGGCAGCGAAGCTCTTGCTCACCGGCGATGATGGAAGTAGCGGCAGCGCTAGGTTTTGAGAGCTCGAGTGTGGGAGTGAGGTCGAGCGGAGTAAAAATAGTCTGCGGAGGGTGAGGGGTATTTATAGCCGAGGTGAAAAACCGTTCGCCCGAGGAAAATGGACGAACGTGCCCCTGAACCTTCTCATTCGTGCGACATGTGTCACCCACGTACTATGAGGTGGAGATCATGTGAGATCGTGGGTGAATAGATAAACATATCGTGGAATGTGGAACGGTTTGAGCGGCAAAAGCCAAAAATTAAGATTAGAATATTTTAAGGTTTTGTTCGCAAATTCTTCAGCTGGCAAGGACATAGTGAAGATTTTGAGCGAGTTTCAAATAGAATGCACATGAAGAATTTGTGAACACACTGGGTTGAGTTTAGCATAGAGGGGGAAGGGTCCGATCACATTCACTTAGCAGAAAAAGGCAACTTGAAGAAATAGCTATAAGTGAATGCTGTAGAGGACATAAACTCATATATTTATATAGCCAATGAAGAAAAATGACGGAGAGAGTGAAGATAATGCAAAGTTGAAGAAATTGAACAACTGAGGAATTTCACAACTGAATAAAAATTCAAATTGAAGATTTTCAACTTTTGTTGGTGACGTAACCCACCGTATAAGAATGCTGATTTCAGACACTGCGTACAATTTCCGTAGGGCTCTGAGAATCAAATTCTTCATTAATTTCTTCACATTTAGGGTGTTAGTCTTCATTGATTGAAGAAAAACGTTACTTCATGTGTTGCACATCTAAGTCATCAATTTAACATAAGTGTTAGGATGTGTGTCCTTTTCAAAGGACATTCGAAGATTCTAAGATATTTAGCTCACACCGCAACTTGATAAATCTCTTCTCATCAAAAGGCTTTGTGAAGATATCAGCTAGCTGTTCTTCAGTCTTCACGTGCTCGATAGAGATGTCGCCCTTCAACACATGACCACGAAGAAAATGATGCGAATCTGAATGTGCTTTGTCTTCGAGTGCTGAACTGGGTTATGAGCAATCTTGATGGCACTCTCATTGTCACAATAGAGTGGCACATTCTTCACATGATGCCGTAGTCCTTGAGGGTTTGCTTCATCCATAGCAATTGAGTACAGCATGAACCAGCAGCAATATACTCAACTTCAGCAGTAGAGAGTGATACACAGTTCTGTTTCGTCGAGGACCAACATACCAAGGATTGTCCGAGGAAATGACATGTGCCTGATGTTGACTTGCAGTCCACACGATCACCAGCATAGTCTGAGTCTGAATATCCAATGAGATCAAAAGCCGAGCCCTTGGGATACCATAATCCAAGTGTTGGAGTGTGAGCTAGATATTGAAGAATATGCTTCACAGCCGTATGGTGTGATTCCTTCGGTGTAGCTTGAAAGCGGGCACACATGCAAACACTAAGCATAATATCTGGCCTAGATGCACGTAAATACAATAAAGAACCAATCATGGAGCTGTATACCTTTTGATCGAAGTCAATACCATTTTCATCAGTGCATAGATGGCCATTTGTGGGCATAGGGATTTTGACGCCTTTGCAATCTTGCATGCCAAATTTCCTTAGTGCATCTTTGAGGTATTTCTCCTGAGATATGAATATGCCATTGCGTTGTTGACGTATCTGAAGACCTAAGAAGAATTTCAATTCTCCCATCATAGACATTTGATATTCTTCACTCATCATATAGGCAAATTCATCACTGTAACGTTGGTCAGTACAACCAAAGATAATATCATCAAGATATATTTGGCACACGAATAATTCATCATCATAGGTTTTGGTGAAAAGAGTTGGGTCAAGTGAACCGGGTTTGAAGCCTTTCTTCATTAGGAATTCCTTCAAAGTATCATACCACGCCCGAGGGGCCTGCTTGAGGCCATAGAGGGCCTTATTGAGTCTGAAGACTTTGTCAGGATGCTTTGGATCCTCAAAACCTGGGGGTTGAGCAACATGTACTTCTTCCTCAAGCTTACCATTGAGGAATGCACTTTTCACATCCATTTGATATAAGATGATATTATGATGGTTAACATAAGCAAGTAATATGTGAATAGCCTCAAGTCTAGCAATAGGTGCAAAAGTTTCATCGAAATCAATTCCTTCAACCTGTGTGTAGCCTTGAGCTATAAGCCGTGCCTTATTCCTCACCACAAGGCCATTTTCATCTTGCTTGTTGTGGTAGATCCATTTTGTGCCGATGATATTGTGCTTGCGAGGTTCTGGTCACTTGACAAGTTCCCAGACGTTGTTGAGCTCGAACTGATGTAATTCCTCTTGCATAGCTTGAATCCACTCAGGCTCCAGAAATGCTTCATCTACCTTAGTGGGCTCTATGATAGAGACGAAAGCAAAGTGCCCACAAAAGTTAGACAAATGTGAAGCCTTTAAGCATGTGAGAGGACCTGGTGCGTTGATGTCGCTGATGATTTTCTCAATCTGCACTTCATTTGCAACTCGAGGATGAGCGGGTTGGCGACGAGGAATTGGATCAGCATTTTCTTCAGATCCATTTTCCTCAGGTGCACCAGCATGATGTTCTTCACGGTCTGGAATAACTTCTTCATCAGATTCTTCGATAGGAATGACATCCTCAGTAGCCTTGAACTTGATGGTTTCCTCAGGAGACTGGTCATCTAGCACAGGAGGTAGGTGCTCTCTTTGCGAGCCATTAGTTTCATCGAACCGCACATCTACAGTTTCAACAACCTTGTGGTGAACGGTGTTGTGTGCGAGTCCTTTCCGTAACCAAGCATAAAACCTTCATGTGCTTTCGGTGCAAATTTAGAATTGTGATGAGGATCTCTAATCCAACATTTAGCACCGAAGACTTTGAAATAACTCACATTGGGTTTCTTGTTAGTGAGGAGTTCATATGCAGTCTTCTTGAAGAATTTGTGAAGATATACCCTGTTGATGATGTGGCACATAGTATCAATTGCCTCAGTCCAGAAATGACGAGGTGTCTTGTATTCATCAAGCATAGTGCGAGCCATCTCAACAAGAGTCCTGTTCTTGCGCTCCACGACGCCATTCTGCTGAGGAGTATAAGGAGCAGATAACTCATGAGTAATACCAAGTTCATCAAGATAGTCATCAAGACCAGTATTCTTGAACCCAGTTCCATTGTCACTTCTGATGTGCTTGATCTTCACACCAAAGTTGGTCGAAGCCCTCGAGGAAAATTGTTTGAAGACTTCCTGCACTTCACGTTTGTAAGTGACGATATGTACCCATGTGTAACGAGAGTAATCATCAACAATGACAAAGCCATATAGAGATGCTTCATTGGTGAATGCAAAATAATGGTTAGGACCAAGGAGATCCAAGTGAAGCAATTCAAATGGACGAGTGGTAGTCATGATAGTCTTTGCTGGATGCTTGGCCTTGGTCATCTTTCCAGCTTCACAGGCTCCGCACAAGTGATCCTTGAGGAATTTGACATTCTCAATGCCAATGACATGCTTCTTCTTCGCGAGCGTGTGCAAGTTCCTCATACCAGCATGACCAAGTCGTCGATGCCATGGCCAGCCTTCTGAAGCTTTTGCAAGTAGGCATATAGCGGGCTGTGGTCCTGTAGAGAAATCAACAATATACAGGTCTCCTCTCCTAAAGCCTTCGAAGACTTTGGAATGGTCAGCTTCCATGATCACAACACAATGATACTTGCCAAAGATAACAACCATATCAAGATCACAAAGCATTGAGACTGACATGAGGTTGAATACTAAGGACTCGACAAGCATGACTTTGTCCATGTGTCGATCCTTTGTGATCGCAACCTTACCTAGACCCAATACCTTGCTTTTTCCTTTGTCAGCGTACGTGATATGCTTCAGATGCGATGGAGATAAGGGAGCATCCATCAATAGATTCTTGTCACCAGTCATGTGGTTTGTACACCCACTACCGAGGACCCACTCAGTGGCTTTGGGTTGATCATCGTGCAGATGAATTAGTGCAACTTACGAACTCATATACTTCATCAGTGAAGAATATGACATCAATTTCATCAGATCAATTTCATCAAGCAATAGAACAGATAAAGTAGTATGAGGACGTGAGAAATTAAAATTCATTTCTTCATGATTAGCTTGCGTCCTTTCAAGCATATTCAGGTCTCCAGCAAATTCCTTGGACATTTAAGTACGTGTGGAGACCTGACCTTGCATAAGAGATTAGTTCTTTTTCTTCACCACCCACATCTGAAGGGGTGGTGAAGAGTTCATCATTTTGCGAGCTCCATAAGAGAAAGGTGGCATAGAAGCCAGTCCACTTCGTTTCACCACTACAAAAAAAAGACACATCCATGACATTTTGGGCCAAACGAAATTTTTTCTGTCATACTTATGACACTTCTATGACGATAATTGTGACAAAACCCGGTATCATCATAGATGTGGTGGGCTCCTACTTCTATGAGAAAAAATCATGACAGAAAATGGGCTTTTCGTCCTGGGCGGGCCGGAGACGCAGCTGCATGACATTCTTTGGGCCATCCATGACGGAAAAAACCGTGGTAGAAGCGAGGGCGAGGAAAATATCGGGGTGTTCCCGGTTACGGTGGGTGGTCGGGGCCGAGCGATGCACGGAGGTTTGCGTGTTTCTCTCGTACACGCACGCGCGTGGGTGCGAGGCGTTGGGCTCAACTGAACCCGAGTGAGGCGTTCGCCTACTGAACCTGAGCGGTTGCACTGCAGGCTATGCATTACTGAACCCGAGCGATCGATCGATGGCTGTTAACTGAACCCGATCGAGCGATTCCTTCGCTACTGCTGTTAACTGAAGCCGATCGATGGTGCCTCTGGATGAACAGTGAGCTTTCCTGAGGGGGTTTGGGTGAACAGTTCCCGGTGGGGTGGATGAACAGGACCCCGTGGTGTTGCCTCTGGATGAACAGGACCCCGATCGATCGAGCCGGTTGGGGCTGGATGAACAGGACCACCCTATGGAGGGCTGGATGAACAGTAGATGGTGGAGGGCTGGATGAACAGTAGCCCGTGGAGGGGTGGTTGAACAGGAGCCCGTGGAGAGGGCTGGTTGAATAGTAGCCGGTGGAGTAGCGCGCGGTGGAGGCTGGATGAAGAGGAGCCCGTGTATGAACAGTCGCAGGTGGAGGCTGGAGGAGGTCGACGGTGGATGAACAGTAGCCTGTGGAGGCTGGAGGGGGTCGACGGTGGAGATGAACAGTATCCCGTGGAGTCCCGTTTTGCGGTACGCCACACCCCTCCCGATGAACTGGACCCCCATTTCGACCTTAGCGCTCCAACACAAGTCCATTTCCTCCGTTTTGCGGTACGCCACACCCCTCCCGATGAACAGGACCCCCGTTTCGACCATAGGAGGTCCATTTCCTCCGTTTTGTGGTACGCCAGACCCCTCCCGATGAACAAGATCCTGTTTCGACCATGGCCGGTCGAACACAAGGCCGTTTCCCCCGTTCTGCGGTACGCCCGGCTCGTTTCCATCGGCTGTTCCGTCCAAGCCGGTTCGCTCCCACGTGTTCCGTTGCCTCCCGATGAACATGACGCATTCCGTTGCCTCCCCATGAACACGACGACGACGCAGTTTCTCCGTTCCGACCCAGCCGTATACACGAGCCCTTGCCGTACGTATGCGCGAGTAGGCGTTCGAGACCCCGCCCGTATGTACGTACATGGCCATATTTTCTTTCTTGCACCCTGGCCGCTGTACGTACGTGTACATGCTACGTGCGCGCCTCTACTACGACACGTGCGCGCCTCTACATCGACCAGTATGTACGTACACGTTCGCGACCAGAATGACAACGCTACGTACACTTCGAACAGGTGGGTCCCGACTGTCAAGCACTTCCTTCCGTGCGAAGATGTAGCTAGTGGGTCCCAGCAGTCAGGGGGGCGAATCGTTTTTTTGCCCGGACGCACTTCCTTGCGTGCGAAGATGTAGCTGGTGGGTCCCAGCAGTCAGGGGGAAACTTTTTTTCATGAAATACGGTGGCCCGTCCGGTGGGTCCCTGCTGTCAGGTGGAGGAATAATTATTTTGCGCGTAATAAGGAGGCACTTCCTTGCGGCCGTCGTGAACCCAGCTGTCAGCCTCTCCACGTACAGTACTCTTCCGATGGAAGTCGTTCCTTGACCACGTTGACCACGCCGCGCCGAGAGCACTAGGGCGGTGGACGACGGCGACGCCTAGGAAGGGGACGACGCGGAGCCGGGGAAGACGCGGCAGTGGAAGCCCGCGCGGAGCGGAGTACGAGGGTTCACTGGTTCGGCTGCGGCGTGAGGTTGCCGTTGCCACAGAATAACAGGGGGTGTGGGTGAGTGGAGGGATGGCCTGGCCAGCGGTGGGAGTAGTAGGGGGCGGTGAGGCCTCCGCGGCAGCACAACCGGCCACGGGAGGCAGGAGCAGGCGACACGATTGGCGCTGCTTTGGGCGGCTAGAGCAAGGAGACGAGAGGTTGAAGAAGCACTACGGCCGTTGGATGGACATCGTACGGTCACTGCAGCTACAATCATTTATAGTCGGGAGGCGGGTTACGCGTGTAATTTGAGAGACCAATGTATATTTTACTAGTCGAAATCGACCAACCAAGCGCTTCGCCCGAGACCATCTGCTTTTATTTACAAGCGTCAGTTTTACAAGCGATTTTGGTTGGAAAACGACGATCCAATCACGGCCTAAGATGATGAGTTGGTCGGAAGATCATATGGTTTCACGTCTAACCTACCCGACTTGTCGTATAGGCTATGCATGAAACATAGGACGATGAACTTCTTAAGCACGGAAACAACAGAAGAGGATGATCTTCCTAACAAGCAAATCACTGGCATTAGATCGACATGCAAAACAATACGAAGCATTATTCTCAGGAGGCACGGTGAACAGCTCGTGATCTCGCATGCCACAACATTCCAAGCTCAACTTTGCAATCAAACACAAGGCCTGACATTACAAAGACAATATTCAGAACAAACTCTTAAAATATCTTACATAAGTCAACATTCATGTGACTATGCATCTCAGCAGAGTAAATATTTACTTCTGAACTGAAGACAGGAATAGGAAAAAACGATCGACGTTGCTCACAGCAAAGGGAGTCCCACTCAAAAATATCAAATGCATGTCTTCTGGCTAACATCAATCAGCAAAAATTGACAAGGTTTTCCAATTCCAATATATTAAACTAATGTCAACTTTGACAAGCTTTTCCCATTCAAAATATGTAATGCCTATTATTGTGGAACGGGCAGGGTTTGTCATGAGTTTGTCATCTGATAGTCCAGTGGCTCAAGGTGACAACGAATGATTAGAGAACCATTCGATGTATTGTGCATGATGAAGTATTATGGAGGACACGAACCATCTGAACATTTTGTGCAGTTCCACTAAAATCAAGCTGAGCATCCCTGTGGATTTCGTATTTATATGTTGCCAGAAAACAAAGACACATCAGCACACACATGAATATTGGCCCCAGTGTCAACCCACCAATCGGTGGACTAACAAACTGAAAGTACGGTTAACAGATTACCATACCCAGATGCCCCATCATTGTTGCTTAGAGTGACATTGACAGACTTGGAGTCCTGTCCTGGCTTCTTGGTACTTGTTTGGGCACTTGTTTGCGCAGTGTTCCTCCGAACCACAAGTAAAGCAGCCATCTCTCTTTTTGTCTTTCTTCTTACCCTTCTTAATGGCCGGCGCTGGCAGCACCATTCAAACATATAGTCCGGTGGCTCAAGGTGACGACGAATGATTAGAGAACCATTTGATGTATTGTGCATGATGAAGTATTATGGAGGACACAAACCATCTGGACATTTTGTGCAGTTCCACTAAAATCAAGCTGAGCATCCCTGTGGATATCGTATTTATATGCTGCAAGAAAACAAAGACAGCAGCACACACATGAATATTGGCCCCAGTGTCAACCCACCAATCGGTGGACTAACAAACTAAAAGTATGGTAAATAGATTACCATACCCAGATGCCCCATCATTGTTGCTTAGAATGACATTGACAGATTTGGAGTCCTGCCCTAGCTTCCTGTACTTGTTTGGGCACTTTTTGCCCAGTGCACTCCACGTGTTGTAGAGTTTCCTATGCTCTGTGCAGACTAGTCATGTCACCAGCGTCTACTAATACTCTGTAAAGCTTCTCGGTCATTCCTTGTGTAATGTAGCGCAAACAGTGACTGCTTCTTTCTGCAAAGTGGTAAGACCAACTGAACCCACTAATGCAGCAGTTTGCCTTAGACACATTGGCTCCTTTTGTGTAGTTCAACTAAAATCAAAGTCGGAATAAAACCGAGCTTTAATTTTGATATCCTTGTAAGCAACAATAGGTATAAGGGAAATAATTACTGAGAAATAACGGTTGATGACTTGTACTCCCAGAAGAAAAACATCTACTGATCTACCTTATCTTAATGGGAAACAAAGCAGGAGAGTAGCAATTCTCAATCAGTGTGATCATTCATATTAACTGAGACATTATCTTAACAATGCCTTGTTTCAACATGTATAAAGAACGACAAAGCAGAAAAGTATCATTCCTAAAACAATGCGACTGATTCATTTAACAGAGACATTATCTTGACAATACCTTGGTTAAACATGTAGAAAGAACTACAAAGCAGGATAGTACCATTTTTAAAACACTGTAACTGATATATAATAACAGAGACATTATCTGAACAATACATTTCTTAAACATGTACTCCGGCCGATCCCTAACAGAAATGGTACTCCCGCCGATCCCTAACAAGCATTGCAGTTTTGAACTAAGATTCAGTAGTTAATTCTAAGGAAAGTAGGTACTGACCTTTCACGACCAAGATTTGAAACAACTCCTGAGGAAGATATAAAAGAGATCTCAACACATATATGGAAATCCGGTCTCATTTTGTGCAGTTCCACCAAAATTAAGCGAAGCAAAATGTCGCAATAGCAACAAGTTTAATAGATATCCCTGTTTTAACAGAGGCAAAAAAGGAATCAATTACTGACCAATAAAGGAGGATGAAACATGCGGCCACAAAAATGGTAATCCCGCCAATCCCTAACAAGTGTTGCAGTTTTGAAATAAGATTCAGTAGTTAATTCTGAGAGTGGCATTGCTTAATTTTACCAGTGGCATTAGATAAACAAAAAGCATAAACAGTTCCAGGGGAGAGTGGGCGCAACAAAAACATGTGCTTCCATCTACTTATAAAGGGGGTGATGCAGAGTTTGTTGTAACAAAGCAACAAGCATAATGTCTGGGTTGGTCCCATTTTTGTTCACTACTTAATGGGAAAAGACAGCAATACAATAGCTTCAATTCAACATTTATTTAAAACAGTACCAATACAAGTAGCACAACATCTCAAAACACACTGCACGATCATGTGGATGAAGGCAAGTACCAACCTATCATGACGCACACAAGATCACGTACGAATATGCCAACACGAATAGGAAATCCAATCTCGTTTTGTGCAGTTGCACTGAAATCAAGTAAAGTCGCCGGTGTGACAATTAAGTTTGCTATAGCAACAAGTTGAATAGATATCCTTGATTTAACAGAGGCAAAAAAGGAAACAATTACTGCCAATAAAGGAGGATGAAACATGCGGCCACAAAAAGAAGCATCTACCTTATCTTGATGGAAAACAAAGTATAGGACAGTAGCATTTCTAAAACGGTTGCATTGATTCATATTAACAGAGAAATTCTCTTAAAATAGTTCAGTAGTTAATTCTGAGAGTGGCATTGCTTAATTTTACCATCAACATTAGATTAAGAAAAAGCATAAACAGTTCCAGGGACGAGTGGGCGCAACAACACCATGTGCTTCCATCTACTTATAAAGGGGGTGATGCAGAGTTTGTTGTAACAAAGCAACAAGCATCATGTCTGGGTTGGTACCATTTTTGTTCACTACTTAATGGGAAAAGAGAGCAATACAATAGCTTCAATTCTACATTTATTTAAAACAGTACCAATACAAGTAGCACAACATCTCAAAACACACTACACGATCATGTGGATGGGACATGCCAGCACCATGTGCGTCCACACGTATAAATGGGTGATGCAGAGTATGTAGCCAAGCAGCATATCTGCGTTGGTCCCATATTTGTTCTCTTTGAAACTTTTTCCTATGTGAGGGCAGCAAATCTAGTCCTCCACAAACTACCCGACCCCCCCAGTTTCTTTCCCTTTTCAACAAAGATTTCGGTTCCTTCAGATGTGTGTACTGGGTTACCCCCTTTTTCCTTTTCGACCAACAAAGCGGCTGGATAGCTAGTCTATACTACTTTCCCTCCCTCCTTTCCTCATTGAACCACGTCCTAGATTCATGCTCCACCCCACTGCACCCTTCTTTCCTCTTTGAACCAAGACCTAGATTCGGCTACAGAATCAAAAAAGATCCGCATGCAGCTAGACCAATGACAGTTTCAAAGAAACTTATACCTTAGGGTCGTCGGGATGTGGCAAGGCGTGCGGCGGGAGGTCGGATCTACCCACACTATGTACGGCAGCGAGGAAGAAGGGGACGGTGGCCCTCCTGCACAGGCGCTGGGTGTAAGAGAAAAGCGCAGCCGGTAGTGGATTGCCTCCCTCGCCGAAGGTGATAGAGTGAACGCTGCACCTCCTCCCCTTCCCGGTGCGACGGGATCCGAACGCCTCCTTCGCCAGCTGTGAGGGGGGGGGTGAGAGAGACAGAGGCCACAACGTAGTCTTGTTTAGATCTGGTGAAGAGGGTGAGTGACTGTGAATATAGCAAACCCTAGCAAAGGAACGCTGAGCCTCCAGCATGTATATATATATGTAGTGCGGCGAGAGTGTGGAGAGTGCAAACCCTAGCGAACAAGCGCTGAGGCTCCAGCTTATATATATATTGTAGTACGGAATGAGCTCTGGTGCCTTAACTGCACCTGCTTCTGGCTGTGTGACAGGTGGGCCAGCCACATTTTGGGCCCACCTGTCATAAACCCAAAGGCAGGTGCACTAAAGTCAATGAAGCTGCGTCCATATAGTACTTGTGTATACGACTAATATATAGTGGAGTGGTTTTCTTATTCTCTCCATAACAGTCGTTTTAAATTGTGTAAGTACGAAACGAAACTCTTTATTTAACGTAGCAGTGAAGAAAACTACTACTCCCTCTGTTCCTAAATATTTGTCTTTCTAGAGATTTCAACAAATGACTACATACGGAGCAAAATGAGTGAATCTACACTGTAAAAAATGTCTATATACATCCGTATGTGGTAGTCCATTTCAAACCACTTGAAAGACAAATATTTAGGAACGGAGGGAGTACTTCCGATGAACTAACGATCCACGCGTCCTGGTTGCACTTCCTATCCTTCACGTGCGGTACACTACCCTCCCTTAAGTGAACAACCACACATGCGCCAAATTATCAGAAACATGTGAGAGTGTGTACAAATAAAGAATTTTAATTTCAATTATCGGAAAGGTTTGAGAGTATGTACAGTTTGCCCTCTCTAATAATTATGGTTTGTTGTGTTCGGCCTAAACTTGGTCAAACTTTACAAAGTTTGACTTCAGTCAAATCTAATATGCGGAGTAAATAAAAATGGAGGGCTACTACGTCCATCCGGGTTTTTAGTCCACCCCATTTTTTAATCAAAGTTAATAGCTGGACAAATAAAATTACAGGGGAGCTGGAGACAAAGTTGTGAGAAGGCTTAGAAATCAATACAAAACTTATGCTCTTAGTACCATCGTCGATCCTTCTTCGAGGAAACATTTGGTTAATAGCCAATTGTGTGATAAAATTGCACCAACTTGAAAGACGACCGCGTCTCCAACGCAACCAAGGTGAACTGACGAAGGATATCATCTTTGTGGGTAACAAGCAAAGAGCACTGATGGAAGACAGCTTGTTTTTCATTGAAAATCGATCAACTTCACCAGCCGACGCAACCATGAGGCGCAACCATGAGCATCGATAGGTCATCATGGTGATGCATCGTCCATTTGGCATCAAGTTTGGGTGAGGCACCTATGAAGTTCGACAAATCCTCACTGTGGCCTGTTTCTTCGCAGTAATCAAGCTCGAGGAAGGAAGAACCACGTGGCAGAGGACAGTGAGGCGGAACAACAATGGCCATCCAATTTTGTGCAGTTCCACTAAAATTGAGGAAGACATGCCCGGGTATGGAGATACGCATCGCTGTTTCCAAAAATATAAAAAAGGGATATAGTGTTGTTACTTTGTTTTACAAGATTAACAATGACATCTCAATTGTCAATAAGAATTATGAAAAGTACACCAACAAACAGAAGCATCATGATTATCTTGATGGGAACTAAACCAGGATACCCGAGAAAAAAAGCATTTATTCATTTAACCAGTGATAGTATTAGATTAGCAGCAGCAATAGGAGCATATGGACAATGACCGCACAACCACCATGTACTTTTTGTTGAAACAACATGTATACCTCCACCAAGGCATAAATCAGGACAACTTTTCGAGTGGCATTCCCTCTATAATAGTAGGTGATGTTGGACCAGCCGACGAACCCTAGCTACAATACATGGGGAGCTGGGGAGTAGTCGCATAGAAGAAAACCCGCATGCAGCAACATGGGGAGCTGGACTAGTACAAGAAGTTATACCTCAGGTGGGCGAGATGTCGCTTAGGCGGGCGGGCGGGATCTGCCCACACGACGGCAGCGAACAAGGGCGCGGAGGACCTTCGTCCGCACCAGCACCGGCTCCGAGAGGACGGTGCGCATCGGCTTCCTCCATCGCCGACGGAGACAACGTCAACGCTGCACCTCCTCACCTCCCGCAGCGGACGGGATTCGGCCGGATCTGTGACCACCGGTGAGGAGAGAGATAGTGTGGACACTGTCATCTTGTTTTGATATGGAGAGGGTGAGAGAGCGAGACGCGAGAAACTCTATCAAACAAGAGGCTATAATGGAGTAAAACAATCTCTCCATAGCAGTGGTTTTAAATATAATACGCGTGTTCCCGGAAAAAAGAAACGAAAACTGGCGGACAATTTTTTAACGTACCAAGAAAGAAAACTCGATCAGAAACACGCCCCCGCTTCCCGGTCGCGAGAGTCATCGCGCACACACACACATAGACATAGACATGCATATCCGTGTTTATGTAAAATTCCATTTCCATCTCCATCTCCAATCATATTTGTCCAACTGGCACATTATTTACGTTGTTAATTATATACGCGGCAATATTAACGTACAACATATCTTGTTTGCGGGCGTCCGGACCGCTGCCACGGCCGCTCCTGACCAACCCGAACCCTCTTCATCACCCGCGCGTGCTTCCCGCCCGAAACGGTCAGTGCCGCATTCATGCCCGGCCAGAGCGGGCGCGACCTCTCACTGGCGCCGGCATTGAAGCAGCGCGCCGGCCGAGAGAGCCGCGCCGCTTCCTGGTGCACACGACTGCTTCGCGTTCAAAGTCGCAATAGCCGGCCACAACATGCATGTAAAAAGTTCTTGGGAGTCCATGCTACAGCTAGCTGTCCTCCCCCAACTCGTCAATCTCTTCCAGTAGTACTAGTACTCCATGGCGTGATCCATCGACAGGCAGGCGGGAAAGTTATCGTATACTCGGTTTGCGGTGAGTGGCATGCCAAGCGACCGTGTGGGGTCAAGCCGTGGAGGAGGGTGAGACACGAACGCGACAGACATGATTTAAACATTGGTTTTGCTCGATGGCGCGATCCAACAAAACGAAACGTTGGTTTCTCTCCGTTTCCATTTTTTCTCCGGAAAAACGGAAACTTTCCACTCCATTTTCATTCCTACTCCAAGGTTGTCCCGTTACAACATTCCATCAGATACAAAGGAAAACTAACACGCATGCTAATGCATCTCAATGATTCACATATCATAGCCAATATTTACTTCACAACTAAAGACAAAAGTTGTGAGAGCGTGTACGGAAGAAAAACTACTGATGGGGTCACTACGACTTAAACCCTAAACCCTAAACAGGATTAATTTCCTGGCCAGGTAGAAACCGTCGAAGGAAAGACGGCTGGCACCCTCGGATCATACGATGCTTTTGTGCAGTTCCACTAAAATCGAGCTGAGCATCCCTAATGGCAAAGATATTGAAGAAGTGTGATTGGAATAATATTACTGGCACTAGTTCATGAGACATAAACTCATCACAAGTAGAAGCCGGTAGAAGTAGAGAAAGATCGACATGGAGATGGAGCTACGTGGGGAGCTGCGGCAGTGGAGCAAGCCGGTTCCAAAAGGAAGATGGACTACCTGGGACGTCGGGCTGTAGCTAGAAGGGCGGTTGGGATGCGGCATCGGCCCATACCGCGGTGGCCCCCGATTGGGACACACCGACTATGGATTTTCTCCCTCGCCGATGTCGACCGCGTCTACGCAGAACATTGTTCCCTTCCCCCAGCTGCGGGATTAGGCCGGATATGTGACCAGTGGTGTGGCCACCGTCGTTCTATACTTGTGAAGAGAGCAACCCAAGCAAGTAGGCTTGTAGCTTAGGATCCTTCTAGTGTATATATAGTGGTTTTCTTTTTCTCTCCATATCAACCATTTTATATTGCATACGTGTCATTGAAGAGTGAAATGATGGTTGCTTCTTCCGACTAACTTACTGTTTGATTTGACTGCTCCTTTAGTGGCCCCTACACGTACTCCCCCTACGTGTATGCAACAGTCACACGTACACATGGACGCAAAACCGCGCGCGACGCCCTAATGCATGCATGTCCGAGCACAAGACGGAACACACACGGTCACGCTCAAGTGCTCAACCTACACGTGCATGCACACACATACTCAGCCAGGGTGAGCTAGTGACCGTATAAACACCGGAAAATGTATATATTGAGCGCAATGAGCGTATTATGAAGTCCACTGGCCGTATTTTTACAAATATACAGTGACAGACATTGTATTTATCTCGTTTGAAATTAAAAGCCATATTAACCGGAGAGGAGGCAGTATGGACTAGCATTACTTTGCTGTGTCCCGTCAACTTGCCGAACGAGGAGAAGCTTGTAGGACGGGAGAAGCTTGCGCGCGGTGGCTCGTAGGACAAGGAGAAACTTTTGACTAATGCAAGCTCTCCCTCGCTCAGGCAGTGGACGTGCAACAGTTAATTTGGTGTCAGATTGCCAGAAGCATGCACTATACTAGTACTATTATTGTTCGACTTCCCGAAGAGGCGAACAACCAAGCGCAAAGTTTACTAGTACTAGTACTACTACTATAGTCTATAGAGGTATGTATTATACTAATACTAGGAACCGGATGGAGGAGCGTCTGCACTCTTATTATATTTTTTAAATGTGATAAAGCAATCTTCAACACATTTGGTTCTCTTCGAGGGTTCTCGCATGTGATAATGGAAGTTGATTGCATGGAACACTCGCCACAATTCTCGCTTAATTCTGGCTCATATCCTATTACAAATAGGAGCGCTCGGTAATATTTCCTCTTTTTTTGTTATTCAGCATGTAAACAGGTCAGCAAACCTTGCGGCGCATCTTTGTGCGAACCGTGCTTGCTGCACTTCGAATGTGGCCGAGAGCTGGCTTGATGAAACACCCCGCTTCCTACTTCTTTTTGTGCGGGGTACCTCGCTTCCTAGTGACCAGTGTCTTGGCTGATCGTCCTAAGAATGCTTATATATGAATAAAGCTCTCTCATTTACCCGCAAAAAAGATTAAGCCATATTAACCGGAAAGGAGGGAGTATGGACTAGCACTACTTTTTGGTGTGTCCCGTCAACTCGCAGAACGAGGAGAAGCTTGCAGGACAAGGTGAAGCTCGCTTACGCCTTTTGACTAATGCATCGTACCCTCGCCCAGGTGGTGGACATGCATCAGTTCATTCGGTGTCAGATTGCTAGAGGCATACAGTGTAGTACCGAACATGCGGAGTACCATCATTATTCGACTTCACGAAGAGGCGAAGAGCCAAGCGCAAGGATTAGTAGTACGAGTAGTACTACTACTAGAACCGCATGGTGGAGCCTCTATACTCTTATTTTTTTTAATCTTTGATAAAGTACACATTTATTCCGAAGAAGGGCGGAAAACGGCAGCCCAACATGTAATGATGATATCGACCAACCATGCTCGAATATATCTTGGCCTCCGTGCGAGCCCGTCTATGTGTTCTCGCTCCTCGTCTCTCTCAAGGAACGGCGGGTTGGCCATTTTGCCGTCAATTGAGATTGGTTTGCTCACACTCTGGTCCCACATGTCAGTGATATGCCAAGAGGAGGTGCGTTGACTGACTGGCCATACGCGTACTTGGTTTTGCACCTTCATACTACTCCCTCCGTCACAGTTTATAGGGCGCGCTTCATTATGATGCATTTCTCTCAATGCATTTCCACCACCAGAGAGACTTTAGACGCGTTTGGTTTAATGCTCAATTAATTAGGGCGTGGTAACCGCAATCAAGTCCACAATTTTCTCTCGATGTACTACGGAGTGGAGTAAGTGCATGCATGTGTGTACCCGGGGTGGAAGCACTGCATGCATGTGTGTACGCATTATTTCCTCTAGTAATAGACGCCGTGCTATAACTACCAATGCTATTTTTCAGGCCGATCGCTAGTCGCCTTGGTCCCAGAGATTTTTTCTTTTTCTGAAGCGCGCTCTATAAACAGTGACGGATGGAGTAGTATGAGCGGATTCAAAGAAGAGCGTATTGATGGTTGCTTCTTCCGAGCAACTTACAGTGGGAAAGGTGGGGCTTATGATTTGACTGCTCATTACTCACTATTAATGCGGCGCAACGACCGGGCTGAGTCTCCCATGCGGCTGTGCACTACCCCTCGGTTCTTAAATATACTCCGGAGTATTTGTCTTTCAGAGATTTCAATGAGTGACTACTCAAATATTTGTCTTTTTAGAGATTCAAATGGAGGACTACATATGGATGTATATAGACATATTTTAGAGTGTAGATTCACTCATTTTGCTCCGTATGTAGTCACTTGTTGAAATCTCTAGAAAGACAAATATTTTGGAATGGAGGGAGTACACATACGAAGCAAAATGAGTGAATCTATACTCTAAAATATGCCCATTTGAAATTTGTAAAAAGACAAATATTTAGGAACGAAGGACTATAATTTTGTGCATGGCACATGGACCCGGATGCCGAAGAGGCTTCTGGCAATGCTATCAAGCTTCCAGCATTTGTTTACATAATTGACGTACTATACAAATAATTTTCCAGCGACATGAAATTGTACAATGGTGTGAGCTTTCAGCTTTTGTTTCGTGTGTCTTGCCATCGATGCTCTTTCGGAAACAATAAAAAGCTAACGTCCTTGCTAATGCATCTCAATTATTAGCAGATCAGAGCTAATATTTACATCACAACTGAAGACAAAGTTGTGAGAAGGTGTTAAATTAAAATTGATCCATGCTTTCACTGCCAGCAACGTCCCCCCAGCTCTGTCTAAATCAACAAGGCATGTTGGGAAAAAAGTAGCTGTCTGGAGCATGCAACATTCTGATCATTTTGTGCAGTTCCACTAAAATAGAGTCGAGCATCCCTGTTCCAAAGCTATTAAGTGTGATTACGATAATAGAGGACTGCCGATGAAACAATAAACACAAAAATAGAAGCCGGTCACCTTTGCAGTCTCTCTTAAGACAAACTAGTTGGAGAAGATTAGGCTCGGAGTTGGATGAGGAGGATAGAGCAAAACCAATCTCCCTTTGTGCAGTCGCACTGAAATATAGAGACGTTGCTTGTGTGACATTTTGGTAGAACTGCACAAAACACTCTTAAGAAAAAAGTGATTTGTGCAGTTCACCAAAAGGTCGGAATAACAATGAGGTGAAATGGATAGCCCTGTTTGCAAAAAAGAGGTAGAAAGGAAACAATTACTGGTCAATAACAGTTGATGACACATGCGACGAGAAAAAAAGCATATTCCTTGTCCTAAGGGAAGATAACAACACCGTTGTGTTTGTCCAAAACGGTGTGAGGACGAGATTGCAGTATGGAAAGTATGCTGGACGAGCTACGTTTTGGGCAAAGAACTATGGAAGATCCACATGCAGCGACGTGGGAAGACGGGCAGTGGAGCAAGGCCGGAGGGGATACCTGGAGGTCGTCGGGATGTAACTAGGTGAGCGGCGGCGGGGGGAATCTGCCCATACTGCGGCAGCGAGCAGGTGGCGTAGGCCCTACCACGCCGGAGCTTGGTCTGAGAGAACGACGTGTACCGCAGATCGGGACGTGCTGCTTCGGCGCCGTCGAACGGAGAAACGATGCACGTCCTCCCTTTCCGCCGGTAGACGGGATGCGGCCGGATCAGTGACCAACGGTGAGAGAGAGAGAGAGAGTCCACCGCAGCCTTGTGTGAGATACTCTGAAGAGAGACAAACCAGGTAGGCAGGCTCCATTGTATATAGTGGAGTGGACTACCTTTTTCTCCATAAAAATCGTTTTATATTCTGTGTACGTGCCATTGAGCGATATAACTTTATTTAAAAATAACGCGCCAACGCATCAAGTCGAACTTTGTTTCGTGCACGCGTGGTACACGGCCTCCGTAGGTAAACAACCACTACACGCGTTCAAGTTAGCACGTGGGCTGCCATTTCGTACATAAATGAGCTCCACCGTGTACCCGCGCGGGTGTGGCTGGGCACGAAGCGTGAGTACGTGCACGGTGCACCTATTCTCTTCTTGTATACGTACACCACCTATGTGGGGTTGTGTGAGAGAGATACAAACGTAGAGAGATATAGTGTGTGG
>NC_057811.1:238916101-238933716 GCF_018294505.1 Triticum aestivum | reverse complement strand
GGAGGGGTGCCCGTGGAGGGGTGGTTGAACAGGACCCCGTGGTGTGGAGGGCTGGATGAACAGTAGACGGTGGAGGGGTGGTTGAACAGTAGCCGGTGGATTAGCGCGCGGTGGAGGCTTGATGAACAGGAGGCCGTGGAGGCTGGAGGAGGTCGACGGTAGCCCGTGGAGGCTGGACGAGGTCGACAGTGGAGATGAACAGTATCCCGTGGAGTCCCGTTTTGCGGTACGCCACACCCCTCCCGATCAACAGGACCCCCGTTTCGACTGTAGCGCTCCAACACAAGTCCCTTTCCTCCGTTTTGCGGTACGCCACACCCCTCCCGATCAATAGGACCCCCGTTTCGACCGTAGGAGGTCCGTTTCCTCCGTTTTGCGGTACGCTAGACCCCTCCCGATGAACAGGATCCCGTTTCGAACGTGGCCGGTCGAACACAAGGCCGTTTCCTCCGTTTTGCGGTACGCCAGGCCTCGTTTCCATCGCCTGTTCCGTCCAAGCCCTCCCGATGAACACGACCACGCATTCCGTTCTGACCCAGCCGGTTGGCTCCCACGTGTTCCGTTGCCTCCCGATGAACACGACGCATTCCGTTGCCTCCCCATGAACACGACGCATTCCGTTGCCTCCCCATGAACACGACGACGACGCTGTTTCTCCGTTCCGACCCAGCCATGTACACGAGCCCTGGCCGTACGTATGCGCGAGTAGGCGTTAGAGACCCTTCCTGTATGTACGTACGTGGCCATATTTTCTTTCTTGCACCCTGGCCGCTGTACGTACGTGTACATGCTACGTGCGCCTCTACTACGACACATACGCGCCTCTACTACAACACGTGCGCGCCTCTACATTGACCAGTATATATGTACGTACACGTTCGCGACCAGAATGACAACGCTACGTACGCTTCGACCAGGTGGGTCCCAACTATCAGGCACTTCCTTGCCTACGAAGATGTAGCTGGTGGGTCCCAGCAGTCAGGGGGACGAATCACTTTTTTTTGCCCGGACGCACTTCCTTGCGTGCGAAGGTGTAGCTGGTGGGTCCCAGCAGTAAGGGGGGAATCGTTTTGTTTTTTTTGCCCGGACGCACTTCCTTGCGTGCGAAAATGTAGCTGGTGGGTCCCAGCAGTCAGGGGGGCGAATCGTTTTTTTCGAACCCACTTCCTTGCGTGCGAAGATGTAGCTGGTGGGTCCCAGCAGTCAGGGGGAAATGTTTTTTTCACGAAATACGGTGGCCCGTCCGGTGGGTCCCCGCTGTCAGGTGGAGGAACAATTATTTTGCGCGTAATAAGGAGGCACTTCCTTGCTGCGGGCGTGGACCCAGCTGTCAGCCTCTCCACGTACAGTCCACGTCCGATGGAAGCCATTCGTTGACCATGTTGACCACGCCGCGCCGAGAGCACCAGGGCGGTGGACGACGGCGAGGCCTAGGAAGGGGACGACGCGGAGCCGGGGAAGACGCGGCAGTGGATGCCCACGCGTAGAGGAGTATGAGGGTTCACTCGTTCGACTGCGGTGTGAGGCTGCCGTCACCGCAGAATAACAGGGGGTGTGGGTGCGTAGAGGGATGGCCTGGCCAGCAGTGGGAGTAGTAGGGGGCAGTGAGGCCTCTGCGGCATCACAGCTGGCCACGGGCGGCAGGAGCAGGCGGCACGACCGGCGCTGCTTTGGGCGGCTGGAGCAAGAAGGCCAGAGGTTGAAGAAGCACTACGGCCGTTGGATGGACATCGTACGGTCACTTGAGCTAGAATCGTTCATATATTGACTAAAGTTGACAAAGGCCTCCGTCCCAGTCAACTTAGTAGGCCCACAAGTCAGCATCCCACCAAGGTGGGTCCCAGCTAGCAGGGGGTATTCATTTTTTTGTGCGTAATAAGGAGGCACTTCCGGTGGGTCCGAGCTGACAGCGGGGGGAACGTTTTTTTCATGAAATACGGCGGCACGTCCTCTGGGTCCCAGTAGTCAGGGGGAAACGTTTTTTTGCGAAATACTGGTGGCCCGTCCGGTGGGTCCCTGCTGTCAGGTGGAGGAATAATTATTTTCCGCGTAATAAGGAGGCACTTCCTTGCGGCTGCCATGGACCCAGCTGTCAGCCTCTCCACGTACAGTACTCTTCCGATGGAAGTCGGTCGTTGACCACATTGACCACGCCGCGCCGAGAGCACCACGGCAGTGGACGACGGCGAGGCCTAGGAAGGGGACGACGCGGAGCCGGGGAAGACGCGGCAGTGGAAGCCCGCGCGGAGAGGAGTACGAGGGTTCACTGGTTCGGCTGCGGTGTGAGACTGCCGTCGCCGCAGAATAACAGGGGGTGTGGGTGAGTAGAGGGATGCCCTGGCCAGTGGTGGGAGTAGTAGGGGGCGCTGAGGCCTGCGCGGCAACACAGCCGGCCACGGGAGGCGGGAGTAGGCGGTCCCGCCGGTGTTGCTTTGGCGGCTGGAGCAAGAAGATCAGAGATTGAAGAAACACGACGGCCGTTGGATTGACATCCAACGGTTACGTCTGCTAGAATCGTTTGTTGACGTATATAATAACTAAAAAAATCTTGCATACGCGTCAACTAAACAGGCCCACACATCAGACCACTCCCTCTTTTTTTAATAATTTATATATAGCTCATGGCAACTTCTTATGCAATTTATTGCAGTCGTTTTTTTATTGGCCAGGGCCAATTTCGCATATTTCTGTGGGTTCCAAACTATTTTTAATACCGAAATGTCAAGCGAGATTTAAAGTACTTTGAAGATATATTTAAATTAGGTTAATGCCCAGTGAAATAGGAATCTGAACATGTGAAAAAATTCAGAAATTATAAAGTAATTGCCAATTTGTCATCTGTTTTTATATTTACAACCCATTTCATATTACTTTCAAGATTTGCAGGCGTCTTGAAAGATTTGCAGCCCATCAGGGCGTAGAAAAATAAGTAGGCCTGGATTGGGTATTCTTCAGAAAAAATAAACTGGGCTCATTTTCACAAAGAAAAAATAGCTGGGCTGGTCACATGGTGAACATAAAATATAAGCCTGGGCTAGACGGGCCACAACCCAGTTCAAACCCTGCTCCGTCTCAACAATACCAAACAAAAAAATACTGCTCGAGTAGCTACGTCCCAGGTGTCAGCCGATCTTGTGATGTTCTCTTGTCTATTGACCATATACGCTCAGAATGTCGTGGGTCCCAGATGTCGGGAAAACACTAGGAGGAAGCATTTTATTTTTTCATACGCTGACGTGGTGGGCCCCTACTGTCATCCTCTCCACGTACTTCTGCCGATTCCTGTTGTTTGTTGACCATGTTGACAACGCGAGAGGGCGGCGCCGTGGCGAGCGAACCAAAGCGCGCGGAGGATGTCGGCATTAACGATTTAGGAGACGATGGGCCGGCGATGCGTGCGCTGAGGCGCAGCCAGCCGTGGGAGGCGGAAGCAGGCAGCCCCACCGACGCTGGTTTGTTTTTGGCGGCTGGAGGAAGACAGGACTGAAGAAACACGACAGACTGTAAAAGCAGCAGGAGTACTTAACAATCTTAACTGAAACCAGCAGGGGCACTTAACAACCAAAGCTGAAAGCAACATGGTCAATAAACAGGATATTTGCTTTAGAGCCATGGAAAAGCATGAACATAATCTTCTGTCCTATTCTCCAAGATGGACGGGCCTTCATTATTTGAGACCACCCATGAATAAGTATCTTTTCACCTCCAAGGGGAATTGAGTAGGTCGACATAAACATCATGTTGTGACCAAGCGCAAGTCTGACCCAACCATGGTCAGGCATCTGTATAGGAACAATAGAACTCGGCAGTTCCTGTTTCAAGAAGATCACAGCTGTAAAACTGTGTATAAGCAATAGTTTATGAACAACATATATAACAGAAAATAGCTCGTACCATAAGTTTCTCGACACAGTTGGACCTGTTCAAGGAGTGCAGCAGTGGCACACATATCCCACGTGGCCTTCCACCATTGAAACGCCCCACAAGGACCTCAAGACGATCAATAAAGTGTAGGAACTTGTGGATGTCGATCCAGTCAACTTCAGTGCCATTAGTAATAGCCGAGTTATTACAGAGTAACAAACGAGCAGACTGCTTAACTCTGAAAAAACCTACATGTGCCACCAATTATAAGAAAATATTAGTTAGAAGTAGCATCTTCGTGAGAGATTCGTTGCTACTTCTAAAGTTAAATTGTGATTAGTTAGACAGAATATGTGGATTAAGAAGTAATCGAGGCAACAAGCTAGAACCAGATAGAAAACTAACATGGATGAACAATTGGAACGACATCGGGGTGGAAGATCGCAGTGAAGATGAGACCAGGTTTTTCTATTTCCATCAACATTCGTGCGCCAACTTTCAGTCTGTAACACTTGAGAAGTTTATCCAAGTTCGGCCATAAAAAAAGCAGCGATCTTCTTGGTTCATGAACCCAACTCGGAACTTATATGCATGGCTTGTCTTCACTTTGACCATTAAACTAGTGTATTCAGTTATGGCAAGGCCGAGCATCTTGAGTACATGTGTTCTGGCAGAGCAAATAATACACTACAGGAAAATAATATGAGAACACAGCATGTTCAAAAAAAACCCCACCCTCCCAGATAGAAAAGAGGATTCTAGGAACATACTGTGCGCGTTTCAAAATGCTGTGTTAGGATGAGAAGGAACAAGTGTGGCGTCTCGCCGAGGGCGCAGAAACCTGTAGGGTCCTCGCACTTTGGGCACTGCAAATGAAACACACTAGATTCAGTAGGAAGAAAAATGCATCAACGGCGGCGGCTGCCATCCTAGGATTACCTGCGACCAAGGGACTTGGATTTATCGGGGATGGATGAAGAATTCGTACCTGGTTCTCCATGAGAAAACCCTATGCAATCGCCGAGAGGGGGTTTTCTCTGAACAAGCAGACGAGGGGAGAAGGGGATTCAGGCCCAGTGAAATATTGTCGCTTCGTCCGTCCAGCTTACTGCTAAAGCTGGAAAGGGGGGGGGTTGTGATTTGACGGGTCATTGGGCATTACTGCGGCGCTACGACCGGGGTGTGTCTACCGTGAAGTTGTGCACACTAATTTGTGCATATGGCACGTGGACCCCGTTGCCGGTTGCCCCACATATCAGCGAAAGGAAGTAGAAAGACAGGAGTAACTAGTTACACATAAATATATTTTTTGACAGAGAGATACTCCCTCTGTAAAGAAATATACAAATCTTTTATATCACAGGCTCACCTTGCCGAGAAATATACTCCCTCTGCAACGCACGGGCATTATGGGGGTTCAGCTTTTTTATGGGGGTTCAGCTGAGAATATAATACTCAGATAGGCTCACGGTTCTGGACTTTGGGCCGCAGGCCGACCCTGCATGTTTGGGGGCCCATGTGTTCTACCTCAGCGCTTTTCATATTGCAAGCGATCGATACGGCGCTGGTTTTAGATGCAGTCGCAAGGCGAATACACAAAATTGAATAAAGCATGGCAGCTGTTGGAATGAAATCGAAGGACAGTTCCTAACCAGCAATCAGAGTTGCAATTCTATCAACGATATACCATGTGATAAATAATACTGTCGTACTACTTATACACACAGGACACTTGTTTCACCATGCCAGATTATTACATGAAAATCTCTCGGAGGATAGATCAGTTCGGCAGTTGCGTGCTGCTACTAATGAATTTCAAAGTTGATTTGGACCAGCTCTCCTTGCCGAGAAAGTTCGATTTTGACATCATCCCCTACCGCAAGATATGATTTAGATTTGAACCTTGACCATCCTTTAGCATGAATCATCATGCGACCATCCTTTGTACTTACGGTATATTGAGCAGGTTCATTCACACCAAGGCTGCGCATGGTAAGAGAAACTTGGCCGCGGTCGCCCGGATTGTTGAACGACTCCCTCGTTGCTCTAGGAATTCTCTGTTTGCAAACAAGAAGACATACCCAAGCAGTTAGATCAACACAGTGAATCATGTGAAACAACATGGAAAGAAAAAAGAACGAAGCACTTGGGCGGCCAATGCTTACCAAGAAGGTGGACATGTCGGTTTTTGTAAGGACTTTGGTATATGAAGTGCGAACTGCAGCCCAGTCTGTTGCCGGTGCAACTACACGGGCCGGAGCAGATGCAAGTGTAAGTGTTGGTGCAGGTGCCGAAGCTGCTGCTGCTGCCGGAGATGGTGCTCCTTGTAGAGCTGGTGCCGGTGTCGGAGCAGGTGCCGGTGTCGATGCCCGATCCTCCGGTAGATCAGACTGATCCGCTGACGCGGTCGGTGCCCAATCCTCAGCTGGATCAGAGTGAGCTGCTGCCGCTGTCAGTGCTAGAGCAACTGCCGGTGCTCGATCTGTGCGAGAATGCGGCGATCGTGTCTGGTCTACTATGATCAGCTTTCTAACTTGACTAGGATCCGTGACCGTGATCCAGTTTTTTTCTTCATTTCTTTTAAACACGAGAAGGACTAATTGTGGCGTTTTTGTTAAACCAAACTGCAGTTCATCATAAGGATTCAGCTTGTACTCAGACAACAGACTGATCCAATTTTTTCCAGTAATATAAGTGATGGACAGTGCCTTCGTTACTGACACGACATAAGAAGTGAAACCTGCAAAAATAGCCATCGTAGAGCAAACCAAACGGTTTATTCTGTGATGAATGTCACATGGCAAAACCTGCATCGTAAAATTGCAGGAAAAGAAAGAAAACATGACATTAAATCAATAAGATTTAAACAGTAAATCAATAAGATTTACTTGATGTGACACGAGTGAATCCTTGCCAGGAAATCACTATGTTGAAGTACTAAACAGAAGATTGATCGTCCAACTACGCGTGGCATGCAGGGGCCCCGCCTACTCCCACAAGCAGGACAGTCCAAAGGTCGTGACAAAACATATGGACCGAACATCCATGGGACTGGAAATCCTGGTGGGTGCGATAAACCCTGCAATGCATACAGATATTGGAGTGTAACCATAATTGATAAACCGTCCTCACAAAAAAATATGATCTAGATACTTCAAAATATACAGACTTAATTGAGTGGACAGACATTAACATAGACATTAACATAGACCGTTCACACACCAAAAGTGGCAGTACTAATAAACAATACAGGGTTCACAAACACTTCAAGTACTGAACAATAGTACTTACTACAGACAAGCAAAGTTGCACTAACTAAACTCTGCAGACTATTTCTTGCCACCGACCTACGGGATGAACCCCGCATAACTGACTAGGCCATGGACTTCGTGTGAGATGTCTACATGCACCATCACCATCTTGTCAACCTTGGAGAACCTAACAGAGTGGTCTTTCCACTCATAAACATGATGATGAAGACAGGCCGCATCAGATTTGTTGGGAAGCTTTACAAGAACCACACCCTTCGTAATCGAAGGCACAGCCAGGAAATTGTTGTGGTCAAGTACAGCCTCGAGAACACGCCTGACAACAATGCTACAGGAAAACACTAGTTCAGGACACATGGCGACAAGGACACAACAGCTGGATAGTTCAGCAGTAGAACTCATCATCAGGTCTTCCAGTTCACACGGCATGACTTTGAGAACTTCATCTCCACCGCAGACCTGGTTCTAATTCAAACAGAAGCCATATTTTATTACTACCACCGTTCAGAAATATAAGATGATTTTCGATATTATACTCCATATATGACTACATATACGCACAGAAATGAGTGAACAAAGACACTAGAACATGTCTTCAAAGGCATGAGAGCAGAGGGATTACATGCAATATCCATAACACAAGTTACTGAGGCAAATATACCCTCTTAAAAGGTAGCATTGATGTTCATAAAGTACTCCCTCTGTCCCAAAATTCTTGTCTTAGATTTGTCTAGATACGGATGTATCAAGTCACATTTTAGTATTAGATACATCCGTATCTAGACAAATCTAAGACAAGAAATTTGGGACAGAGGGAGTAGTTGAAAGTAATCTATAAGAAATCAGTGTCAACCTCTCGCATGTTTTGGTCAAAAGAGGAATTTAGAACCGTCATTTGGCACACTAAAATCACATGCAAGATCACCCAGAAAGTTGTACTACCAGTACTAGTACTGCGTGTTAGATGAAAAAACACGATCAAGATCGAGAAAAAGATCGTCAACAAGAGACATTACCTGGACTTGCTTAATGAGGGATCCCGGAGAGGGGGGCTTGGACAGGGCGATGGCTTTGAGCTTGTCTACGGTAGTCTCGGCGGGGTGCTTGCGCTTCTTCGTACCATGAGCGTCGACGGTTTTGGCCAGAGCCATAGACATCACGTTGGCCGGTGCTCCGGCATCCATCCAAGAGAGGAAGCTGAGAGAGAAGAGTGAAAGGAGGAACGAGATGAGGGAGAAGCGAAGCGAGTGGGGGTTTTCTTCAAGAGAGGAAGCTGAGAGAGAAGAGTGAAATGATGGTTGCTTCGTCCGTCCAACTTACTGCTGGAAAGGAGGGGGTTTTGTGATTTGACGGCTCATCGGGCATTACTTCGGCGGTTCGATTGGGGTAGTCTACCGTCACTCTACTACGGAGTAATTTAGTGCATGGCTGGTGGACCCAGGTGCTGGCTGTCCCACACGTCGGCGAAAGTGAGTATTTTAGTGCATGGCTGGAGGAGGATCCGCACGGTAGAGCGTGTCCACTGTTTTTCTGAAGGAAAAAATGATTACAGCAAGCGTTTCCACTCTTACGACGGAGGAGTGCGAAACACGGCAGCCACTTGAACATACACAGTGCTCCTACTACTAGGCATGTGCAGTGGTTCATACGTTAGTACTACACAATCTTGTTGCTAGTGTAGTAAGATATGAGGATAACAAATGATGTTGTGCCCATGTCAACTACTCCTATATGTAACATAGTACCGCTTTTTCGACTATCCGGTCGAGAATGAACGGTGAGATTAATGTTAACAGAACTAGGTCCACAGCGCACGGAGAGTACGGTGCAACAGTAATCCTCGAAACATGAACCATATGAAGCACGAATAGTGTTAGGCAGGGTGTATGAAGGGTGCACGGGATGGGAGCAAAAGTTCCCTTCTCGACCCACTTTTGGGTGTTTGGCAGAGTGCATGAAGGGTGCATGAGTCCACACTAGTAGGTTGACAAAAATACACGAAGAGGAAACAACTATATTGAGATGAGAATGCAACCAAACACACCCACACGCTTTGTGCTACAGTGACTGATCTGCATCGTCTGAGTTTGATCCAACGGTCATGTTGCGCCGAGACATGGACATGCCCATGCAGAGGGCACCTAAACACCACCGAAGTCCCTCTGCTTCTCGAGGCGCATGACGTTGGTGATGCAGGGTGCAACCGCCCGCAGAGCCCACTCCCGGTCGACGGGAGCCAGCTCGTCAAAGACGGCGTCCAATGGCACGAATGGATTCTGGTGACGGAGCCCTGAAAGGATTCGCCCGACAACGGCGACGGCAGCCCGCAACCCCTCCTTGTCCAGCTCAGCCCCCACCATCGCGCGGAGACAGCTCAGCTCCTCGGAGATATAGGTGAAGAAGGAGACCAGGTCAGGAAGCCGCAGCTCGTTGAAGTCGACCGGGTGGTCGAACGGGTTTAGCCCGACGGCCGGCATCGTCGTGCTGGCACGACGGTAGGCATCGCGCAGCCGCAACACGTGGGTGGCAACTTGGTTCACCAAGTGGCTGAGGCGATCCTAGACCTCGTCACGATCGGCCCGCTCGTGCTCCAGCCGGCTCCCCTGGCGGCCTATCGTATCTCCCGCTTTCTGCAGCAACGCCGCTGACACCTCGAGCATCTTTGTGGTGGACGCCTGCCGCTTTTGAAGCTCCGTGAACTCCCACACATAACGGAGGAGCATGGCACTCCTCTCCTCCTTGAGCTCACGGAGCTCCACGTCCTTGGCCCTGAGCTCCGCATCCTTGACATGGAGCTCCTGTGTCAGGCGCCTCACCTCGGACTCCGTGATCTGCTGCGCCGCCATGGCACCAGGTAGAAGCAATGGGGAGAGGAAGCAAAGGGGGCGAAACGGCTGAAAGGCAATGAAATCTACGGGAAGACGGAGGGAGCGGGGAATCTTTTGGTTTTCACCACGGTAAAACACCAGTCGACGACTTCTCACATCAGGGAGCAGTGGGTTTTTACAGGCGGAGTCATCGTGACTAATTGCTGCCACGCCTGCTCCCGTCAATCAAAAAAATAAAAATCCTGCCGCGCCTGCTCCCGTCAATCAAAAAATTAAAAATCCTGCCGCACCCAAACACCAGAGCAACGCCGCGGTGGATATTTAAATTTACCTGCAGGCAAGTAGATCAAAAAGGGGTGAAAAAACAAATGTGGCGGCGGCCTAGCTAATCGGTCGAACTAGCCCAACTAGCTAGCCACCGTGCTTCACTGATGTACTCGGCGGGAAAGGTGGTCTTTCGTGATTTGACGACTCATTTACTTGCTTCGGCGCTACGACCGAGGAGGACCCAGAAAACGCGCGGTAGGGCGTCCCACGTCAGGAAGAATATATGCATGCACCACCCGGGAGGACCCCGAAACCACGCGGTAGGGTGTGCCACGTCTCAGCACGGAGGAAAAATGTGCGTGTAAAAATATACTGTATGAGACGTAGTACCTATGGTTCGACCTAGGGACCCAGCCAGTCGGTCGAAAACACCCCACTAGCCACACAGCTTCATCATGCAAATGTGGCACGGAGGATAGATGTGGTTAGCTCCGTCTCGACCAGCCACAACTTCTCTTGTTCTAGGCGATTCTTCTATTTTCCAAGCTTTTTTTAGTTGTAATAACACCACGGCAAGCTAGCGTCACTCTTTGTGTGTGCCCGTGCAAAGGTTAGACGATGGAGAGAAGAGAGATTGAGATCGCAGACTTGGGACCCACCAGTAAGTGAGACAACGGTCATGCACGTGTTGACGAGGCACTCCCTCTACTCTACTCAACGCAAGTACTGTATAAAATCAAGTTATGGGACAAAGCGAACTACCGTTCATTTTTTCAGGCTATCGACTTACGCTTTGTAGTCCAGGTTGCCAGTTCGAATCTCGTCTTTCAGATTTGTTAGTTTTAGGTCCAAATTTGATTAATGACAAGTGGGACCCCCGTGTGTTGTTCCGGTATTTCAGTGTAGGATGGTTTTTTTGAACAAACACTTTGCGCGGTTAGACAAGTAACGGCACGAGTTACACGTATTTTGCATGTTTACGAACAAAAATGACAGCGGCATAGAATATCACATCCACCCCGCAGCTTAGATACTATGGTGATACGAGTTTTTACACCGTTGGAAGTGAGATCCAATGGCTTGGGAGTAGTCTTTGTAATTATGCGCAATTTTGAAACTCTCCAAAGGTTTTTTTGCAAATAAAACATTCAGGCCTCGTGTGTGCTGCTGCATCTTCGATCCAACGGCTCCCCGGTGCTCATATTAGGTGCTCCCCGTAGCTTAATTACCCGCTACGGTGATATGAGCATCTAGGTCGTATGATCAGTGATCAGATGGCACATGCGTAGTACTTGTACTTTCTGCGCATTTCCCAAACTCTATCAGTCGTATATTGCAAAAACATTCAAACATCCTACTGTGGGCCGTTAGATCTCAGTGAACTCGTATCACCATAGAATCTACGGTGCGGGAGCACCTCATACTCTCCCGTGCGAGAAAACATAAGGTGCTATCGCAGCTTGGATGCTACGGTGATACGAGCTTGGAGGTCGTTTGATCTGAGATCCAATGGCATCTGAGCAGTCTTTGTGCTTGTAAGCAGTGGCCGAACTCTTTTGGGGCTTTTCTGCAAAAAACCATTCCAACCATCGAGGAGGTGTTGGGTCACAAATCCAACGCCTCCGAAGAGCTTGTATCACCAAAGCATCTAAGGTGTGGTAGCACATGATATTCTTACATACAGGAGAATATGATGTCCTCCTTCATCTTAGATGCTACGGTGATACAAGCTTCGAGGTCGTTGGATATGGGATCAAAGGGCATCTAAGTAGTTTTTGTACAAATTGTGTGCAATTCTCAAACTCATCAAGGTTTCCTGCAAAAATATTAAGACACATCATGTGAGCTGCTATATCTCAGATCTACAAGCTCCAAGCAACTCATATCGGCATATAGGATCTAAGGTATGGGGGCACATGATATTCTCCCGGGGAGGAGGGGTGGGGGTGCACAACCAATCGGTGGTTGGGAGGGTGGGGACAAATATAATCTAAACAACCCTAAAGAGAGCTCCACAATTTCATCTAAGGTCGAGGGGTTGACCCCCGACAATCATAGCTCCGCCTAAACACAACATTTGCATGTACTATAGTACTAGACTTAATATTCATGTTTCAGTTTCATGTTCATTTTAAATATTGAACTGAGGACCAAGACTTAATATTCATGTTTCAGTTTCATGTTCATTTTAAATATTGAACTGAGGACCATGGATGTCTTACATTTTACTCCCTTCGTTCCTAAATATTAGTCTTTTTAGAGGCTTCAAATGGACTCGCACATACGGATGTATATAGACATATTTTAGAGTCTAGATTCACTCAATTTGCTCCGTATGTAGTCACTTGTTGAACTCTCTAAAAGACTAATATTTAGGAATAGAAGGAGTATTTTTGAATTCGTGTCATACATGCATGGTTTGGAAAAATAGATGCACTATACTTATTGGATTGTTGTTGTGTTCGTGCGTGTGTGTCTCTGTGTGTGTGTGTGTGTGTGGTCATATGCTTGATACATACAAAGTTTTCTCACCTCCATATTGTTCATCTTTTAAATTTGAATTTGCATTGGAAAACTTACTAGGGACCATGAAATGTGAAATCCACGTTGAGATCACTATATCACAAACTCACTCTAATTCAACAACTCGTCATAAATCAATTACCACGTTGAGATTAGTATTTGCAAGGAAAATACGGGTATTTAATACACATAGATTCGTTCGGCAATTTAAAAGGTTCCTTTCGTATTCTCGAATGGTAGGACCCAACGGCGTACCAGCCAGACCTTGGCTCGTGTTGATCCTAAAAAAATCGGGCTCGTGTCCTTCGGTGGCGTGCGTGGTACGCACATTAGGCAACCCCAACCAGTCGAGCCTCAGCGTTTCAAGTCGAAATATCTGGCGGCCAGAATTCCAGCCCTAGGAAATTCCCCTCATGTCCCCGGTCCATAATGACTACCGATGAACAATGGAGGGATGCTTTAGTAACTAGACAACGTTACCTACCGTGCTGAGCACGGTTCAATTCCCTCGGTCGGCGCTCGTCAAGGTCACCCGTCAACTGCATTGCCTAGTACTACTACTACTACTACACCAGGATGAGCACATAATTGAGCCCGTTTGTTCGTGCCTACTACTTGAGTTAATATATCAGGCAATGCACTGGTACGGAGGGATTATCCTTTTACTCTGCATATATAACTTGTCTGAAGTCTAACTAAGCAAAATGTTTGACCAAATCCTTTCTTAAGAAATACAACAGGACAGATGTACGGCTTGAAAATTTATTGCATGATGAAGGTTATGATATTGTTTCGAATCCTGGATCTTAAATTTCAGAAAATCCAAAAGTGAGCATAAATTCTTGAAACTAAGCATGGTCACGTGATATGGCACAAATATTACTTCGTAAGTTTTTTCTTCAATTTGAGACAAGCTGCTTATGAGAAGTTGCACAAATGAAGAGCCAAGGTATTTTCGAACAAAGACCTGTCACGTTAAGGCGAACGCTTTCACTATTGAAACCGTGGGCGTTTACGTGCCGCCACGAGTCCCCACTTCTCATCGGTAGGTGCCGTCCGAGCAAGCGTGTGAGTCGACGGGAGGCGTGCGAGCAGACCGCTACGCCGACTGTCAGGGAGGCGTGCGAGCAGACCGCTGTGCAGGCTCACCGAGAGGCGAGCCCTTTGACCAGGCTCCGCCGCCCACCGTCGTCCCAACTGCTCCCACTTTTAATGTCGCCGGCGCCAGAGTTTAAAATCAACCATGCACTACCCGGTATCGCTACATTCCTCTCTCTTCCTCTCCGATTCTCCCGTCGTCTACCTCCAACTAGCCTGACCTAAACGTACGCCATGCCGCATCACGATGGTCTGCCCTTAGTGTTCCAGTTTCCTGAGGAAGACACCCAGCCGGAGTCTCAAGAACATAAGGCGCTTTGGGACGAGCTTGAACTGGCCTTGCGGGAAGACGCCGCGCCTGTCCCCGCTCCCGTTCCGGCTCCCGTCGCCCCGACTGTGCCAGCGCCCATCCCCGTGGCATTGATGGGCTGGGAGCCGCACATTGTCGCCGAGCTTGATCCCACGGGGTTCCACGAGGTCCCCGCCGACTTTCACGCCCCCGTGCACCTGCTAGCGCATGCGCCTGCGCGTGCACTGACGCGCACGCCCGTGCCGGTGCCCGTGCACCTGTCAGCGCATGCGCCTGCGCGTGCACTGACGTGCGCGCCCGTGCCGTGCCCGTGCACACGAATGTCTCCACCGCACCATTGACAGCGCCTGTCCCCGCGCGGGTGCCAGTGCCCCCCTCAGCGGCATGGATGGCCGCCGTCGACCACTTCCTTGCACCAACGCCAGTCGCCTCCTCCCGCCAGTTGACTCGCTCCGAAGTCCAGAACATTTTGGCCTTCCTTGAAGCTAGGCCAACGTCCAGGAGTACGCCAACAACGGCGCAAGATGCCGCCGTCGCCATCGGTCAGTGGCCCGACGACACACAGAGAACAGCAGAGGAGCCGCTTCCCACCGCCGCGTAATCTAAATTTGCCATGAAAAACGTTCGGATTACCATGCTTAAAATTCGAACGTTTATCATTTCCGTTTATTTTATATCGATCGTCGTAAAATTTAAAGTCGGAGTCAGACTGAACGAAATGTATGGTTTGATCGATTGAATGTTCTGCTAGAGCTATATCAAATTTAATATAAAACGTCATCAAGCCACATATATTCCTTGTCATCCAACGACCTAGACTGCTTCAATGTCGAGCGCTCAACACGTTTAGCGTGCAGTTAATTTCATGCCAAAAATAGTGCTAATCACATGACAAGACACAAATAATATCCTAGTAGTTAATATCCGCATGCACTTAATATACTTCCAAATTAACATGCATTGCACGTACACACTGACTAGTGCTGCTAGTACGTGAAACTGGTGCCGTGACTTGTGAATGCGTCCAGATATGGTCAACGGCAACATCGCCCGCGAGTTCTTCCTGTTTGCCCGTGCGTCTAAACGCAGAAGGGGAGGAGAGAGAGAGAGCACACATGGAACCCACCAGTAAGTGAAGGCGAATAGTACTAAAATAATATTACATGTTATCCATTAATTAGGCTGTGGTAATATAAAAACATTATGTGAACAAAGGGGGTACAACAAACATTGCTATTCTACGTATGTTGCCTATTGACGTGCGACTTGAAGGCCCGGTCGCATGTTCGATCCTCGTCCTTTATTTTTTAATTTGTATATGGGTCCAAATTTGTTTCATGACATGTGGGCCCCTCGGTGTGTAGTTTGTAGCACTTTAATTTGTGGGTCGAAATTTGTTCCATTCCAAGTGGACTATCGGTGTGTAGTTTTGTAGCTTATTTATAATAATTAAAGAGAACAACATAGTTTTTTCAATAATACCATGGTACGACATTGAAGGCAAGAAAGGACGTGCGAGAGAGCGATGACCGAGCCAGAGGGAAATCAACTAGGGGAGTTGCGTGGGTTGCAACGGTGTTTGGAGTAGTTGTGGGCCGATTGCTACGAAAATATAATCTAAACCGACCGGAATAAATGCCTACACAAATTCATCCAAGGTTGGAGTGCCCCTCGCAATGTAAATAGCTCCGGCTTTGCGAGGGATGGAGAGGTAGTAGCTTCAACGCGTGGAAGATACGGTGTGAGAAAGCGAGGTCAATCGAGAGACATATAGATAGAGAGACAAAGTGAGTGTGGTCCGACATTCATTGAACAAATATATATGCTCCGGAGATATATTGTCCGATTGAGCTTTTTGGCAAGGGTGAGGGTTGTAAGATAGAGCTTGAGAGATGATCCAGTCACAGACGTGTAGATATATTTTGTGCGTGGGAGGAAGCAAGGTCAACCGATCACATAGGGTCGCCGTGCGATCGAAAGAGTGAGACGGGTTGGAGAGAGTGACCTAGATAGACGATGTGCCTGAGAGAGTATAGAATGTGAATAGGTCGAACTGGGCTCAAACATGGTGATATATCGTTTTTGTCCGAGAAAGAGCGAGGTCAATCGAGACATACGGAGAGAGAGAGAGAGATTGAGTGAGCGTGGCCCACCATGAGGTCGAAAGAGTGGCGGCGGCTTGGATGGACTGACCTAGATAGACAATCTACGTGAGAGAGTATAGAGTGTGTCGATCGAGGCCCGAACAGGGAGATATATCATTTGTGTGTGAAAGAAAACGAGGTTAAACGAGACTCAGATAAAGAGAGCGAGATTGAGCGAGTGTGGCCCGCCGTGCGGAAGAAAGAGTGAGACAGTCTCGAGGGAGTGACCTAGATATACACCGTGCGTGCGTGCGCACGAGAGGTTGGGGGGCTAGATAGGCAATGCATGTATTTAGCGCGAGAGGGTGAGAGGGAGCGGGGGAGAGAGAGAGCTTGGCATGGGGTGCAATGGCGGGTGTGTGAGGTAAATACATTTGGTAACAGAGTGGAAAAAGGGGTTGTGTAGTTGAGAGACTTAGAGATCAAACATGGAGAGAAAGAATGAACGTGTGTTGGAAACCGATAGCTTCCTAAGGTGGTTAGGAGAGGAAGATTGACCGATACAGGAAGTATGTAGCGTTTCTGCGGAGGGGGGGGGGCTAAAAACAACATTTGAATGTACATAGTACGAGACTTAATATCGATGTTTCAATTCGGTGGACATTGTAAGATTTGAACCGAGGACCAGGCATATGGGTAATTATTTCGAATTCGTGCCATACTAAGTTTCGAAAAGTTGACATTGACTCAGTTTGTTGTGCTATTTTGTAGGTCATATGTTTGAATCCATCCAAAAGTTTTCTCACTACCATGGTGTTCATCATATACGTATGAATTTGTATTAGAAAAGTAGCATGGATACAGTGAAATGCGAAATCCACGTTAGAATTGGAGATCGCTACGTGACACACACTCTAATTCAAATAACTAACTACGTGACACACACTCTAATTCAAATAACTAACTACGTGACACACACTCTAATTCAAATAACTAATTATGTGACACACACTCTAATCCACGTTAGCGTGGGTACCGTTTCGATTTTTTTCAAATAACTCCTCATTAATTAATTTATAGTACTCTCTCTGTTCACTTTTATAAGACCTTGAAGACATTTCAGACAATGTGCAAAACAGTTCATTTTAAGTTGTCTGAAATGACTTACAAAAGTGAACGGATGGAGTATCTCGTTTTGAATGACTAATTATTGCAAGGAAAACACGGGCATGGTAATACATACAGATTCGTTTGCAAATGAAAGAAGATTCGTTTGCATTCTCAAATGTAGGCGCACCAGGCAGACCAGGGTCGTGTCGGGGTGGACGCTGCTTCGGTGCCTTAAAGGCAACTGCCTTTGGGTCACTGACAT